>NW_027153157.1:51122-100122 GCF_002600585.1 Cystoisospora suis
TCGACGGATGCTAGCAGCTGTAGCGAAGGATGCTCATCCGCGGTTTCGGAGCGAGGAACTTCTAGCGACAAGGTCACTTCGCGGCATTCCTCTGCGGAGCTACCTTGTCGCGATTCGAGCGAGGCGATTTCTTCCCGCCACTCCTCAGCAGCCAACTCTGAAAAAGACGAGACCGACGCAACTAGGAGCCGCAAAAGCTCGGAAGAGGCAGATTCTCGTTTGAGTTCTTCCCGAGCCAAGAGCGGCCGCTCGGAGTTGGACTTTTCGGAAACACAGCAGCAGGACGTAGTGACCGACCAACAATGCGGGGCCGAGGAGGAGCCGACAGAGCAGCAAGAGCAAAACGGCGCTTCAGGACTCCGACGTGGAAAACTAATTGAGCTTAAGATGGAAAACGGATGCGTTGTATGGCCGACAGACCGTCCCGTCATTCCTCTGCCATACTGGCAGTTCTCCGGCTATGCCAACGAGCCCCTTACTCCGCAACAGTGGGCACAACTGCCGATTGTTGGGTCCGCGAGTCCGTACGCGCAGCTTCTTGATCCCTCTTATTCCCCTGTAGGGACCCAGCCGGACTTCGAAGTCAGGCACGCCTACGCCCCGGGGACTCGACGAAGGTGTGTCCCCAGCGACCGGACGCTGTATGTACAATTTAGTGGTAACTTCGTGGTGCGTGAGAAATGGAAATGCTCACCCCCGTGTCTCAGAAACCGCAGGGGATCGGGCTTTCCGAGACGGAAGTGAGCATGAAGCTCAATTCTTTCTGAGTTATCTTCGAAACGTAGGTTGCCAGTCTAGGGTTCCCATCAAAACTGTAGACATGCTCCGGGGGCAGGCGTGCCAAACAGCGCCTGAGCCTCCGGTGTAGAGCGAAGTGAACCATGCGTATATTTGCGACTGTTTGCATTCACTGAGTGGCCTCTTAGTTGCGCAGATACCAGGCACTTTTTTTCCCAGTGACACGCGGTGACGTGTCGTCTTCATCTCGCGTTGGGATGGATCACCACAATGTCCGGTGACCGAGGTGCACTCTGCAACAAGAACCCTTGTCTGAACCGTTTTTTTTCAGCAGCAGGCGAGGTCTGTCTACACCTCCTCTCTTTTCGCCTCCTTTGAATGGACCTCTTCCTCGCATCAAGCTCCCTGTCGGCACCGAAGCTCCTCCGCTCAGCATGTTTCTTGGCCCCGTTCCGACCAACGAGTCTCCCAACTACGCCGCCCCGCCTGGTGAGGCCCAGATTCACCGGATGGCAGGCGACACACGGAAGTATACCTTTAGGCACAGCTCCTGCATGGCATAGCCGAGTACGTGTAGCCGACGAGAGCGTCTGTTACTGCAGCTCAGTACAGTTATGCCTTTCTCTGTAATTGTTTCGTGAGACAAGAACTGCAGCCGTTTGCGTGACTCTCTCTCTCGTTCAGTGCTGGACTCCACTAGTAGGGCTCTAGCTCGAGATGCACCCCCTTTAGCTCGTCGTCTCGACTGGCGGCGAGTATCGATGCCTGTCAGCTATCTTCATTGCAATTTTTTCGGTCTCACAGCTGAAACGGCAGGCCGGCATGGAGTTCAACGTTGCAACAGCTTCGCGGGCCGACCGATCTTGTCTCGCCTCGCCGGGCCCCCCACCGAATCCGGCTCAATGTTCACGGCCTTTCACAACCAGCTCTTTGTCCGCCATACGCCCTCGAACGGCGAAGGGGAGGTTCTCCGGACGGAGGATGAAGGAGCATCGTTCGTGGTTCGCCTGAGGGTAAGCAGTTTGCGCATGACTGTCACGACTTGGAGGCGGATGCACAGCCGGGCCCTCGTCCTCACTAATAACACAGACTGAATCGCGCAGGTGCAGAGACCTTGAAGTGTGTCCCTGTTCCTCTTCTGAGTTCATTGCCTTTCCGACCTCGTAATTTACATCCTTGTTGTCCGTGTCATCAGAACGGCCGCATCAAGAAGTTCCCTCGGTCGGACTGTCGTGTCATCAAGGCGGTGTGCACCCCAACGAAGGGCCCTTCCGAGCGCGCTCTGACAGCGGCGTCTCACCAGCATGCAATGACAATGATGCTGAACCAACAAACCGGCTTGGCTTCGGCTTTGACTATAGGGACTGTTCCGGGACCACAAAGCAGTATGAGTCTCGCGCAGCTGGGTACTAGGAGCCTGAACGCTTCTGTAACCTCAGCGACGAGAGCGCCTCTGCCTTCGGGATCGCAGGGCGAATCTGACCGAAAGCGAGGCAGTCTTTTTGAGCTTCTCAAGTTCAGGAAGAATAACGTGCCGCCTCCTATCCACACCAAGAGCAACACGGGGCCGCAGCCGAAAGTGCCGATTCATCCAACAATGCGTGGCGCCGAACAGGTGCCTGCTATCGAGGAAGTTCTACAACTTGCACAGGGGAAAGGAGCTGCGCCAAATACCGTGCCGCTTGCATGCGTAAGTGATGCCGTCTTCGGGAAGCAGATTACGCAGGCTGGGACGTCGGCGTGTTCGGCACATTCCTGCAGCTGGCCGTAGGTTGGCGGATTGGAATCACACACGCGAATGAGATGCATTGGAGTCCGCTACGCCCGCGTCGTTCACAGTTCAATGGGTTCTGGGCCTCACTCAATTGAGACAACATCTCGGGCGTAGTACTCCAGACTCTGCTGGGTGTATCCTAGGCAAGTTCTGAATCACTTATTCTTCGTGTTCTCAGAACTTCTCTCTTTCTTCTCAATACGCAGGCGGTCTCTGAGCCAAGGATCCGAGCTGTTGATGACCAGACGAGCGTGGAGACGATCCGCCTGAAGAAGTACACTATTGAAGAGGGACAGGAGGAGGGGAATTTTGTGCCCGTCTTCTCCCCTGAGTGTGAGGAACTGCAAACAGAAGCAAGTGAACAAAGGCAGCGACAAGACTGCCAGCTCCTGTCTCAGGATCCCAAGCAGTTGCTTCTCGACCGGCACAGGGCGCTGGAGGAGATGGAGAGGAGACAGCAACAGCGTGAGGAAGAAGAGGTGAGGAGCGGCTCGTGCCAGCTACCAACAACAAAACAAAATCGCTTCGTGAACAGACAGCAAGCCTGTGTAGATAGCAAATGACAGAGAATATCTTTCCAAATTGAACGCTACCGTAGAAGCCAACACAATCCCCACGGGCGTGCTACAGATGCGATGATGGCAAGAACGCTTTTGACAGCCAAAAGTCTTACCGACCACTCCCGAAACTTTTCTAGCCGTAGAACAAAAAAATCCGAAGCCCCCATCCATCTAGAAGAAGTCCTCTCTCAAGATGCACACCACTAAGTAATCACCTAAGAGCGTGCATTATATTGGTGCCATTTCAAAGTTGGCAGTGTTCCTCTAGCTGGACCCAGGCTCCTTGAGTCTGTGGACAAGCCTCTGTCCTCGCTTTCAAGTGGCGCTGCTCCTGTTGCCAACAGCATTTGATCGGACGGCTTTACTGATGCGCGCAGGTTATCTATGCTCAAGATGCACCAGAGGCAACGCGCGCACCGGGCATTGCGCCGCCGACAATAATCAAAGAGTCTCTCGTCGTAGTGCCCCCCAGGGACGAGGAGGACGACGTTAGTCGCCTCGTCCAGGCTCCCGGCATCGTCCTTCCCTGCATTTCCGGTGAGTACTCCCCATACGTATCGCGGCCAACTTCGTACGACGGGGGGGTTGTGGCAGCGGGAGGTGTCGGCTGAATGGACACCTACAACTTGACAGCTACTGACGTGTAGATGCAGCATCCTTAGCGGAGATGCTGTTCTCCATTTTACGCAAAACCTTTGCATTCCGACCGCTGTCCCACATGCCTGGGAACGCCAAGGTCGCGCAGCAGGAGAGCTGACTGAACAGCACACAGCGTTCAGCACGAGAACTTGACTCCACTATGCGGGACACATGCGGTTTTTTTCGCAAGCAGCCGTGAGTAAAGGACCAGTCCCGCGGACAGTGGTCGTCACCGGTCTGTGGCTTGCTCAACACTCATCGTTGTACTGTTCGCAGAGCCACCGAAAATGGAAATCAGGCGCCCTTCTCAAGCTCGGGCCGACGCGACTAAGTCCCTCGTCTACCAGCTCAGCAGCAACAGCACCCAAACTACTGACGACAGCGGCATCGCGTGGTATTCAGGTCTTCAGCAACAGTTCAAAGATCAACTGCTTAAGCAGTACGCGGCAACAGGAAGCCTCCAAGCGGCGACAGCCGCCGTAACTGGAGCAGGTGCGTTGCATACGCCATACGGGCACACCTCATGCGCGCTGCGGCGAGACCACTGGAAACGGGTTTTGCTCCGGGATGTACGACTGTGGGGAAACGCGGGGGAGACAGCGAGTGAGCGCGACTGAAGTTTGACATGGGTCGAGCTATCGCCATCGCATTCGTACATTGCTGTGTAGCCTTCTGATCAACTATACCGGTCCGCGAGTCTGTGTACAGCGGCTGACGTTGGCCGGCCTGGATGCTGTCCCAATGTAAAGGTAGAAGATGGCAGCTCTTGCGTCCTTTGTGATGCCGCAGGTTTCCCGTTGCCGGAGACCGTCGTCCCGTTTCCATTCTCAAGCTTGGGCACGCCCCAGGTAAACCGAAAGCAAGCGAAAGTATTACGAGACGAGGCGGACAAAATTGAGTTGCAACCGATTGCGTGAGCGGCAGGAAGCGAGAGAAATTGGAGGACAGGTCGGAAGAAGCGGGACCAGCGACGACTGATGCTTACAGAGCAAGAAAGAGTTTTTGTCGGCGCATCAGCTGATGCTCACAGAGAAAGAATTTTTGTCGGCGCATCAGCTGGTGAGGCTTCGCGCCAAGCACTAGAATCCGCTCGTGCGTACCCGCTCTAAAAAAGCAACGGAGTTCTGTCCAACCTGCATTCTTGGTGGGGTGCCCTTTAAGGGGAAGTTTTTTAGTACTTGTCCTTTTGTGGCTTACGCGATTCTGCGCTGTCTGTAATTACTTTGCCTCGTCACCCAAGAGCTGAGTGAATAAGTTAGTATTCTCCATGTCGTCGTTGTGGGCGCCTGGACGCGGCAGAGCAATCGTGGATTGCGTGACACTACGCCGATGTCTACAGAAGTGTTGCACGGTGGGCATCGGAGGGACCAAACCATTACTGTATAGGCGCAATGCCTGTGTTCGCTGAAGTGCTTCCGTCGGTGGTCTCACATGCACGCACTCTTCGGGGGCAAGCGAGCTGCAGGCACTTCAGATGGCGATCAATTCCTGTGCATAGTGCAGACACGACGGCGGCGGTATAACCTTGACGTGTGCTGTGGCGCTGTGTGGTTATCAGATGCACCCGTAGTGATTCGTGTTCACATGACGCTTTCGTGGGACATAGGCATCCGCTTCGCGCGGCAACTTTTTGCGGTCGTGGTTTCCACGTCCAAAGCCAGCCCACAAGAGATCGCGCCCACCACAGCGCTGTTTATCACGTGCCCGTCGCTGTAGTCCGGAGCGAGGCGACTGTCAGGACCGCATGGCCTTCGTGGCAGACCTCCCTGGCATGCGGCTGACTCAAGCTGTGTACGGGGCAGGCTTTGGGAGAGAATTGTATTGTTGGAAGATAGTGATCCCTCTCGCTGCGCTGACTTTATGGTCGGTACAGAGAGAAGCGCTCTAATGACTTTTCCAGTAGCAGCTTCCGGATGAAACGCTGTCCTGCTGGGGAACAATGAAGTCACGGTGCAGCTCTCAGAATTGAGAACCGTCCTGTACGGGTGCTTTGAGCTCAAGTCAGTGAAGATAAGCGGGACCATTGCCGGCATGAAAACACTCCCCCGCTGAAAGCCTGCGGAGTTCTGTTCCGCTGACCACTGGAGTTCCCGGACGTCAGGCTATACACGTGATGCTCACAGGTCGCAGATACTTTGGCTTCCATGCTCGTGCTGGCTCATTCAGTGTGCTAGGCGTCGCCGAGCTGTTGCGAAGCGATCAACTCGGATCAAAGGAATATTTCCTAGGCACATAAAGTAGCTTAAGCTAAGCTCTGGTGTGCGAAGGTAGATTCCTATGGTAAGCAGGAAATCGAGGATAGAAAGTAATCCCCTCCAGATTGCATCACTTCTTAAAGTACTAGAACGGGGCGAATGCTCTGCGGTTTGAGGTGTTCCCTTAGCCTGGCAGTCTCTCCTACCATGCTAAGCAGAAGACAGTCGTAGTGCTCAGCTTCTGACACATCGCGCCCCATCCCTCGATTGGAAAACGAGCCCGTGCAGTCGCTCCTGTCGCTCAGGTTACGCCAAACACACGCTCACCGAATCGTCGAGAAAGATTCCGGCTGACTCTGCTGGTGTGGCCGACGGCTCGGTTGTCAGTTCCGCTATTTGTACCCCTACGCCGGTCAGCTGCGGATCCCATTCCAAACCCCCTCTCTTACATATAAGCCCGCGGTGAGTTCCTCTGCTTCGTTTGTCACCAGACGCTCGTAGTGAGTAATGTCTTCAACAAGCTGCCTACCTCAAGATACGAAGCCTTCCCCATGGCATCCAAGATTTTCCAAGCACTCCGGTATTTCCACCTTCGCCCATGGGTCTAGGTTCTGCATTGCGGCCCCAGCTCTTAGCTGCCCCAGCGTGTATTTCGCGACTGACCATGTAAGTGAACTAGTACACCTCTCGTGAATCGATTCCGGGCGGGGTGCGTGTCGACCCGACTTCGACGAAGCCACAGGTAACGAGCGAACTTGTCCGCTGCTGTAAAAGCCCCTATCAAAGACATTATAGGCAGCTGAGCTCGTCTGACCGCCTCCTTAGGACCGGCTGCTTGCATATAACACTGCTCCCTGTGTCTCACACGAGGGCTTGTTTTCTGTGCGCGCGAAATAGCCACCTAGCCGACCAACTTGCACACCTGGGGAGCGACGCTGCTACGACAAGCATATTCAGTCCTTCGGATACAGGTGGCCCCACATACGCTATGCAGTGAGTACGGCGCCCTTGTACGGTGGAGGTTTCCGGAGCCCTAGAATTTCCCGCTGTGCTCTGGTGCGCAGGACTTACCTATGCGCAATGTTGCAAATGTTGAGAGGCTGGACCTGGACCGCCAGACGCATACTCCACGGTCCCGCACTCGTCCACCAAACTCGCTGTGTAGACTGTGCAACCGTACGCAGCGAAACCAAATCTAGCGCCATGCTACCGGGCCAGGCCTCGGCGGGAAGCAGCCGGCGGTCGCTCGTTAGCAGAGTA
The DNA here is from genome assembly GCF_002600585.1 of Cystoisospora suis. Lineage (NCBI taxonomy): Eukaryota > Apicomplexa > Conoidasida > Eucoccidiorida > Sarcocystidae > Cystoisospora > Cystoisospora suis. The sequence continues at coordinate 58,289 of NW_027153157.1, forward strand.
TTGCCGGGTTTTCTCCCGGCGCGCTGTCTCGGACTGCATCTCCCCTCAATAACGGACGAACACAATCGCTCTCCCTGCTCGCATGCATGCAGTTCTTTCACCGCTGCGGTTAGTTCTCAGTAGAGTCCCCGTTCAGTGCTTCGTCTTCCACCTTGATAACTAATGTATAGTTTGCCGAAGCATCGTGAGCCGTGGCACCGAGGCAGCCGGGTTACTCTGGTGCTTGGTGATTGCCTGCTGTCATGTAGTGACAAGCGACTGAATGTGTCGCCATCTTCAAGTATGCTACCGCTCATCTCGTTCTAGGTCGCCACTTTGCATTAAGTGACTGCTCACGCCGATGAAGGGAAACGTCTTCGGAGTGTTAGGGCATGAGGGTGTTGTCTTGTCACTGCACTACCCGCGTTCCATCACTGCCATCAATCACTCTTCAACGTCGGTGTGTGCGTTCGTGCCGTGCATTGGGAGCGCACCCGCTCTCGAAGGGACACTTCTCTACTTCTTGTCACAGTCCGTCCACGACTCTGCCCTTTCACCCGAACTTGACACTTTCTAACTTTCTCTTTGCATTGCCAATTCGACACCATGATGTCTGCAAATCCTTCTTCGGTAAAGAAGACGCCCATAATATGCCGCATGCGTCCTTTACAGGACTGTCTCGCTCAACATGACGGCGACATAAGTCAGTGCAAAGAAGAAGTGAAACTGTTTGAAGGCACCTGCAGTAAAAAGCTAGAGTATGTGCATGACAGAGAAGGACTCGACGACAACCGCTCGGGCCTTTTTGGAGGCAAGAAGGGGACTTAGTCTAAGCGCAGCAACAACAGGAATGAAGTCTGTTTTCTTCGTGTTTCAGGAGAAACGGATTCACACCGCGGTCAACCGAGGGCGGGAGAATGCAGCGTCGTCTGCGGCTGCCGTGACCGAGCGCACCGTCTAAGTCTCGAGCGTCTTTCCCTTGCATAGCTGCCTAACCTCGTGTGTCCGGTACTACCCGGGCTCCGAAAATGGCGCCGTGTATGGCGCATATTTCAAGGCTTCTGTGTCCTCACAAAGAACCATTCAAGGCTTGTGTCGTGAGACGTTGGGATAAGTCCCGCGGTCTTTTATGAGCTTGTGGCCGAGTAAGCATGAGGGAATGCTTCTTCTCGATGACAGGCAAAACTTTCTAGGGGAATTGCTCCCGTTCCATCGCGTCTGTGGGCTGCCACCAGACAAACAAAAACTACGTGCTGTTCAGTTCTTCTGGTGCACCAAGGCGCGCAGGCAATACAGTGGGTTGGACGCGGGAATATTCCGTGATGATGGTCAACCGCAGAGTTTCCGTGTACGCCTAGTTCCCCGGCTTTCAAGCTTCAGTGTTTTCTGCACTGCCGTGTTCCTCCCCACACCGACGTTTCTAACGGGTCCGGCTGGTAGCGGGTAGACTTGCTGTGCGAGACGCGACCTCTCTCCTGTTAACTGCCTTCTTCTGGCCCTTCAAGTGTGAAGGGAGAAGAGAGGCGTTCTTGGACTAGTGTCTGGGAGGTCCTCTCTTCTTCGAATTCAAAGCGATTTAGCGCAACGCAAAGAATCACCCTTTACTGGGCGGGGTGAACGCTTCTCCCAAAACGATCAAGAGTGGTACAAGCTCCGTCCCTGGAGTGGACTCCGAAAAACACCTGAGAGGCGTTCCTGGTGTTGCGGACCGATTTTCCTCATGGAGAGGAGGGCGCGCGCGGCGCTCTAATTTGTGTCTGCGCTCTACCGTGTCTCCAGCCCGAATGATTCTTCTTACCGGCCGCAACCACCGAAGATGGAGGACACGCGCCAGTGGCGACGTGCTGGTTAATTGCTGCTTAGCGCTTTTTTGGCTTTGTTATATAACAGATCATCGCGGGGTTAATGAAATTGTTGTGGTAGAGCGGTTCAGCTGCGCTGCCCCACGTACCCACCTTAGGACGTCATGGGCGGCATGATGTGTCACGCATGTGCTGTTGCCGCCGGCTGCCATAACCTGTGTAAAAAGTGTTCTGGACGCTTTTCATGGGACCGCAGATAGACACGTGTGGCGCTGTCGCCCGCCGTAATTGGCGATGATCTCGGCAGCCAGCGCCAGTACACACTGTAGCTTGGGTATGCGTACACAGCTCCAACAGCTGGCCTTCGGTTAGCGTGTGCTTCGCTACGCGGAGACAATAGTGTTGAAGCTCACAACCAGGCCGGCTTTGCTAAGAAGTCATACCAACACGTTCCCAGTGCTGTGCTGTCGACGGCAAGAGCACTGCAGGTACTGCAATGGCGGCAGGGTTTGTCTGCTAGTACCCTCGCCGCGCTCGCACACTCCGACTCACAACTTGTTTGATACTGGAGGGGAAAGTTCTCGGCGGCACCGGTGCCGCAAGGTGACAAACCTGAAATGCCGCACTCAGTCCGGGAGCATGGTTGTAGGAGATTCACAAGTGTTCAGTTCGCTGGCCTCCACCACGTACACGGGTATGCTGGGATCCTGCGCGGCGCTGGGTTTTTCGGGAAACCTCGGCCTGCTGTGGCGGAATGCGGCGGCGTCGGAGCCTCAGAGTGCTCGCTTACGTGCCCCAGGAGCCCTCCTACGCACCGCCTGTGCAGTTGAGAGCAGGAATTAGAGGGGTCAACAGTCGAGGAGGTTTGTCGGGCCCGTACGTGGTATCTCGCTGTGTCCCGACAAAGACTCCTGGCAGAACGCACATGGACCGCACGGAATCAACGCGCCGTGTGACACACTGTTGAGGCAAGAGTGTGACTGGTGTGCGTAGCCATTCCAGGTTTTAGCTCTGTCCGCAACCCCGGTTGCACGGACAGCACATAAGACTCAGTGCAGACAAGTGCTACGTAAGCAGATCCCTGCTGGGGCAGCAGCAAGCCGCAGGAGTCCACACTCTGGTTCATCTCCTGAGGCTTTTTCGTTCCTCCCATTGAGAGTCTCGTTCGTCACGTTTATCTCGAGGTCCCCGAGGTTGCGACCAACGCGGTCTTCGGATCCAGTACTACAGCACTGCTTCTTGTTGGACTCGTGGGGGTGCATCAGTCAGCCCTCAAGGTATCGTCTCCTCCGGGTCTGGGATATCAGGGAGAGAGGGAGCACTTCTGGACACTTGAGAGCCCTCACATGCCTCTTCCACCGTGCTGGCCGCAGCTTTGGCTAGGTGAATGCCGGAGTGTCGCTCTGCAGTAGGAGAGCTCGTGGACGATATGCAGTAGTGTCTGTACCGCGTCACGCCTTCCCCCTCTTCCGCTTGTGCTTGTGTGCCAGCAAGGAACACCTCAAAGGTGCGCACGTGCACGGTCTGTGCTGTTCATGCAACAACGAGCGTGCAGCACGCGCTGGTTCAGCAATCAGCAGTAGATGAGGCTGAAGCTTGTCCCACTTTTGTCCAATGCGGCGCGATACTGTCTGGAAGACCCGTACCAGAGAGTGCTGTGAGGCTCCTAAGCTGCAATAACGCGAGCTACCCCATGATCAGGGCGTTTGGCGCAGTCGGTAGCGCGTGGGTCTCATAATCCCAAGGTCGCGAGTTCGATCCTCGCAGTGCCCAGTAGATGTCTCTTTTCTATGTGTTTGTCCGACTCAGTCTCTCGACGCCGCGTGCTAGTCAAGAAATCGTTGTTCAGTAGACGTGACGTCAGCACAACGAGTGTTGCGAGCCTGCCGGTCGCTTCTTTTCGTTGGAGCCACCATATTCGCGCGTTGTACAGTCAATGAGCAACAACCAAGAAGGACGGAAATCTGACGTCCCGGGTCGGGGTTCTGTGACGATGGGGTCGAGAGGCTGCCGCAGTTTTTTCGCGTTGTCTTCCAGTGTCTCTGTGACAGCCTGCAAACTCCAGTTAGTACGCTACGGTGTGTGCGCGGTGACCTGGAAGGGGAAATCTCCCTCGGTGCTGTCCGGTCAGTTTCATCAGGTTAACTAACCAAGCCACAGCAGCCACTGACACTCCGGGTCGCTCTCTTCAGGCCGCCAGTGCAGGCAAGTCGCGTTGTCCGGAACGGCTGCGCTACATCCTGGTCGCTGTGGAAACTCCGCCGTGGTACGAAGGGCAGGAAGAGGGGCTAAAGCAAACGAAAATGTCCACTAAGGAACAGCTGCGGGCGATACTCGGCGACCTGTGGCGGTCGCTGCCGAGGCTACGGCCAAGAACTCAACTGGACGGGCTGCCGACGGATTCCCGGGCTGCCGCTTCTTTTCTCTTGTTACTAGATGCTTCCGCCGCATGCCGGGCTCCAGCGCCAGGATCGAGATTAAGTTGGGGAACGTGGAGTGAACGCCCCAGCCGTGTTGGTGCAGTGGCGCGGGCACCGTCCTCTACCGTTCTCTCGCCGCTTCGCAGGTGCGCACATAGTCGTGTCTCAGCTTTCAGTTGGCCTGAGTAGCCAAGCCCTGTTGACGTGCCAACTGATAGAGTGTGTTAGATGAGTAGCCCTGTAGCTGTTTCTTTTTTCGAAATTATATTCTTCATCATCCTGGTAACTGTATTGTAAAAGTTTCACCTCCGTACGTACGCCGTGTCAGGAAGATACCGCCGCCTTGGAAACTCATTTACCCAGAGCACGGCTCTCTTGGCGTCTCAGCTGATGGCCTGTCCTTGATGGCCAGCTTTTTCCTTCCCGCTCGCGAAATGGGCAGCTCAGCTCTTTTCCAACGTCCCGTTCTTGCCTGGAGTTCCCTGGTAGGGTCTCGGTCCTTCCCTCCTGCTGTCTCCACGTTCGGAAGGGAGACCTACCCGCTCTCTTTGATCGGACAGCAGCGCTTCCTCTTCCGTGACTCCACACCGAGTGCTTCTCCCAAGCACAGATGGCCGGCGTTGAACTCCCGGCGGGTGTTGCTCCCCCCCTCATACACAGTGCAGGGACCCCGGGAAAAATACCGCGCCTGTTCGGCTGCGTTTGGTTCCACATGGTGTGTAATGGGAGGGAGGGCCGCGAACTCGAGTCCCGACGGAACAAGCGACGCCGGGCTTGATGAAACGCGAGAAACGGTGAACGGGAGAGACAGCGGAGAAGAAGCAGGACGTGCTCTCGACAGCTCAGATGAGAGCTCAGTTGTCTCTGCGGACATCGAGGGGAGAAGCCAATTTTCGGGGAGGGCTCATGTCTTGAGGGACGGTATTCCCATCAGCACAGTATCATGTGAGATTGAGGACAGAGTCGGGGCCCTCTGTGAACTCTTGGTACGGCGTTTACCCTGTTGTGTCCACGTGAAGTCACCAAAATCCATGAGGGCGCCTCGACAGCAGGGGGATCCCCTCCCTCCTCTGCGTTTCGAGCCCGTGGCCGCAGTCACCATCTTTTGCTTGCGTAGCTGGAGACATCTGTAAATGGCCTCTCTGATGTGACTATAACTGGAGTGCATCGCAGCAGCGTGTCTTGTACGAAGCATCTTACACATATGTGTTCCGTCTTTTCGACGTTGTATAGCCGAGGTAAACCGAACTCAGTTCTCTGGACACGGCACTTCTTCTGAATCATATACGCTACTGTGCCTTCAGCTGTTCTGAAGCTACGTCGGATTGAGACTGTTGCCGGTCCAGCAGCTGCGGAGGCGCTATTGCTTTGGGGGGCGGTTTATGAAGTGCGACAGGCCGATTTTACACGGGCCGCGAGGCTTTGTCAGGAAATAGGTTACTAGCATTTCGCAGCGATGTCTTCATGTGTCTAAGCTCCCGACCTGGTTCGCCTTAGGCGTTCCACAGATGTAGATCTGACTGGCTCTTACATATGGCCTCAATATCGAGAACCAGCGGCCCCAAGTTTCGAGAAGAAAAAACAACGCCCTCGTACAATCGGGGTTTCACTGTGTTGTGACCATGCGGGTTGTTCTGCAGACCATGTTCACAGCATACAAACTCAACATCACTGACATCGCAAGCACACCGAATCCCCTCGATATGAGAAAAATGTGAGCCCTGCTTCTTCTGGTTCCCCACCAGAAGTCTCCAACTGGTAGTGGTGCACCCGCCCATAGCACCGTCACTCACCCCTTACATGGCTGTCACAGATTTCCACTTAACTCCTCTGGGGCGAGAACCACAAGGTGTAGGTGCCCCCAGAGGACGTCTCTTTCGTGAATCGTGAGTTGTGGACTGTGCCTCTTGCTAATGACAGCGTTGCATCAGTCTGCAGGAAAGCCACTCTGGATGGAGACCGACCTGTTCGCGTAGTTTCATGGTCACAACAGTTTTGTCTTAGTGATAATCCAGGCTGTTTTCGAACAAGCATGCATGGGAACGGGGCGACATTTAATGGTCTCCAGTCCTCTTGTTTCAGTCAGAGTGTGGCCATGTTTGTCCCTATCACGCGCCACATTTTTCTCTTGGTCTCTTATAGAAACGATGCTGAGCCGACTGTATATACCGTCTCGTTGAAAAAGAAAGTCACGGGTGCCCCGAAGCGGTTTCCTCTATACAGCTGCTGTCGCCCGAATGCGTGGGAGGCGCTGCTACATTCCCCTTTTCTGTCAGCTCCTCACTTCATGATCTATAGTCAGCTGCTTTATGAGTCAGCTCGAATCATGAAATGGTACAAAGTGCAACATATTCATTGCGCCAAACTGTGCTTCTTGTTTCTTTTAGGACTTTCGCGATCAGCTTTGAGGGCGACTGGGAAGCAGAGAGAGTGCAGCAGCTTGTGCACAAGCTCCAATCTCACTGCGCAATGGTCAGTCGTGGCCGCCCACCAAATGTACCTTGGTTTCCTCGTTGCCCCGAGGACCTAGACAAAATCGCGTCTCAGACACTCGACGCAGGTTAGTTTGTCACGTATGTGTGTCATAGGTAGTACGGCGAGCTCGTAATACTCGTGTTTGTGTTTGGCATCCTGCAAACGGATTGTTTTTCAAGTACACTTCGCACGGCACGCAACTGAAGCTGCCCTTACACGGTTGTAGAGTAGAGGGTCTTGGTGCCGTTCTGCTGAGTGAGCCTGAATGTCTGCGATGGCGGGGTTCGGAGAAGCGGAGAGTAACTAACTGACAAGTATCTCTGCACCTAGTCCTCTCACGGCATGGCCGAGCGCAAGCGTCTTCGGAAGCGGAGTGTGGAAAACGCTGAGTGACTCGCAGGTGTCTCTGGACGTAGTCTTGGTCTCGCACGACTTAGCCGTCACGAGGTTTTCGCGGTAGGCTCAAGAGGATTTGCTGCAGACTAGACAGCTCGGAAACTGAATGGTACATAAGCCATCACATGGAACTTCCCATTCCTGGCCAAGATAGCGAGACCCAGAAATGTACTAATTACTCCGGGAGGTAGACAATCGAAAGGCACTGTCACTCAATTCCTGTGTCAAGAAGCTGAGAGCTGCAGCCATCTAATTTGCATTGAGGTTGACTCTGTCTCGGGCCCATTGCGCGCGACAGTGCTACAGTACGTAGGTACCCGGTGGTACACGTAACCGCGGCTGTGGACAGACGCATGCCTTCCTTTTTTGAAAACGCGAGTGCAACCAAAGCCCCTGCTTTGGACACTGGTCGCAAACGTACCAAGGCAATCTCTTTTGATCTGCATAGGCTCGAGGCAGCCTATCCCTTTTGGTGCTGCTGGAAGAAGAACGTGATGGAGGTCTCTTTCTTTTTCCGCGGGAACTGTGTGATTGTCATCACCCGCAGTCAGTTTCGATGGCCAATCAGATGTTTCCTTCTCCCTCCTTTCCATTGCTTAGGAAAAGATCTGGAGGCAGATCACCCCGGCTTTCACGACCCAGTGTATAGGAGTCGTCGTGAGGAGATTGCGAGAATGGCTAATGACCATCGTGCTGGACAGCCTGTTGGCCTGGTCTCGTATACCCCAGAAGGTACTTCGGAAAAGGATACGTCTTCTGTTGCTTTCGCGGTACCATCATTCATAGAAGTAGTCATCGCGCAGTGCCCAATGAAACGAACTGGCTTCCTGTATATCCTTTTTTTCAACCCGATGAAGCAATCGAAGTAATCACCTTCATATTGTGGCGGCCGTGTAATGTAGACTCTAGGTACGTATCAACTCTGGGAAAGTTTCCTGTCTTGCTTTGGAACACTCTATATCCGCGTCAATAGGTTACCTATGGATGGACAATGGATACCTCTCTCTCCCTCTGCGGCTTTCCGGGGGGTGTGTCCGTCACGTAGAGGAATTCTGCAAGTCATCTGCTTCGTGAGATCAAAGTTATCGTCAAAGTCCGCACGTCCGTGTCTCAGTGTACACACATATTCTTCGGCTTCATTCAGCTTGAAGGGTTCTTCAAGAAGTTCATTACAGAAGGGTCTTCAGTAACTGACATCTCCAGACAATCAACAGGCGAAACTAAGCAGGTATGGTATGCATACCATACAAACCTTTTCTTCAAGAACAGTGCATAGTGAAACTTTGTTCTCCGTACAGAGGTATCAACATGGAAGCAGGTATGGAATACCTTGACCGAACTGTACCCGACGCGGGCATGCGATGAATTCAACCATGTCTTATCGGAGCTACGCGAAGCGGGCCTCTACGGACCTGACCGGCTCCCTCAAGTCGCAGAAGTGAATGAGTACATCAAATCCAAAACAGGTGAGTTTCTCACTCCAGTGGTGATGGAAGAGAAGACTCGGGGCCCGACATTACTGTCCTAGGAGGAAAGACTTCACCGAGATGTGGACACAAAGACTTGTCCGGTGTGTATGCGGAATCGAGTACATTGCAGTATAGAACAGCATTGTTTACAATACAATGCTCATGACTGAACCTTCCGCTTCCGAGGACACTATTACCACTCCACCTTTTTTGCGCTAGGTCTTCTCGTGACCGCGGCACGGACATGGATGCTCGTAGGTAGCGACAAAGGGAGACACAGGATCACCTGGGTCTCCACACACAGCGAGAGTAAGTATAATCCCTCTATACTCACTCTAAGCGTAAGCATCGCGAGGGGTCTATCCGAAGATCACTCTACATATCCGTCACTCATCTGAACACTCAGCTAACGTCATACAAGGATCCCGTACGAATTCTGTGTTTCGCCCTGGTTAGTCTACCCGACTGTACATCTTATTCTTCCGTGTCTTTGTCGTCTTCATCCAGGTTTCACACTTCGGCCGGTGGCGGGCTTGTTGGCAGCACGAGATTTCATGAATGCTCTCGCCTTCAGAGTTTTTTTCTCAACTCAATACATTCGACATCACTCGGCTCCTCTTTATACACCGGAGCCTGATGTGATTCATGAGCTTCTAGGCCACGCTCCGCTTCTTGCAAATCCTGTAAGGCTTCCTATCTATCTATCTATCTATCTATAGTCTTGTGCGGGCACTTTTCTAGGAAGATTTTGTGCTTCCGTACTGCGTGGCTTTCTTTGGCTTGAAACTTAACGTCTCGTTGCACTTCGCTTCGGTAACAAGCTCTTGCTTCCTTTCACAAAGTATGAAAGAGATCTATGTGAAAAACATGCAAGAAGGTAAGGGGACGGATGAGGGAAGGCGTGGTCAGACGACTCAGGTGGAGTGCAGTTGAGTTGAGGGCTCAGAATCTTCATCTGTAATTTTAACATTGCTTAGTGTGTCTTTCCTCCAAACGATACGTACATCACGTGTCAGTGGTCACCCCACGCCTGTATTGCACCTTGTCAGTTTCACACATAGGAGGGGACCTCCGTGTTGTATTGTTTTCTGACGCCGGGAAGAAGCTTTAGGGAAAGAGTGAAGCGGCGCCTAGAGAGGAGAGGAAGGTACACTTGTTTACAACGTTCTCACCGACAGGAATTGACACTAGAACCGCAGAAGGTCTATTCAAGGGGGAGGCGGGTGTCATCTTGCTGTACGTGTATAAAGGCATAGCTGTATGTAATCAGAACAGTGGAAGTCCCTTGGTTGCTTCGGTCCACCTACGAGTCGTGCATTCCCTGGGGTGGAGCGGTGTACGGGGTCAATTTTGTAGCTTGTTACGCCATTCCTTTCCTCTTCGAATTTCTGTATGTCTTGTAGGATTTCGCAGATTTCTCCCAGTTGCTCGGCATAGCGTCACTGGGCTGCTCTGAGGAGGACAGCCTGAAGCTTCAGAGATGCTACTGGTTTTCAGTTGAGTTCGGTTTACTCTTGGAAGCGAAAAAACGAAGTGGCTTGACAGCCTATGGAGCGGGTCTTCTCTCTTCACCCGGAGAACTCCAGCATGCAACGTCTCCAACCAATAGCAGGGTAAGAGGACAGGGGGGTTTTCTCACGGGGCTCTTTGTCTGTGTGAACAGGCTGCAACCTGCAGATGCTTAAGCATGTATCATCCATAGATAGATGATAGCTGTGGTGTTTTGCAGGGAGTGAAAGGAAGACAAAGAGGATCCTGTTCACTACGGGGTCGTACACGGTACAAATCTTCGAGCTTTTCACCGTCATTTTACTCTTTTTATTATGGCAGCCGCCCGCCTTAGCCGCGTCGAGATAAGATGTGGAAAGGAGGGGAGGTGCGCCCCCCGAATTTGTCTCCCCAGTTCGCAGCGTTGGATGATCGTTGGTAATACGTATGAGTTCGCCTTATGCTATGGATGATTGCTTGTTGTGGAGTCTAGGTATATAGAGTATCCTTTTTGTTCTCTTGTTGACTCCGTCGTCATCGTACATGTTGGGCCTAATCTGAGGATCAAGTAGTCCTAACAGAGTGGACATCTTGTATAGCTTTTCTGGCCATTACCTTCACGGCTACTACTGTCCTTTTGTGTCGTTCCTCGAATTCAGCTGCGGGTACATCGCTGGCGCCCTGAGGAAGCTGCCCGTCAGCAATTTCCTATAACAACCTTTCAGCCGGTGCTATACGCCGCAGACAGTCTCGAGGATGTGAGGGATAAGCTCTTGACGTACATCCAGAATCATATCCACAAGCCCTTCTCGACGCGCTATGACTCGGAAAAAGGAACGATACAAGTCACTACCGACGTTAGGTCGATGCCTCTTTCTATGCAGTTCTAACTTTTACATACAGTCTCACTGCATCTATCTCCGTCTCAACTTTTTGTCCTGCTCGCGATATAAGCAGATGACATGTGTATTATATGTATCGTATTCGGTCCGTCGATCTGCTTAGTGTTGCGTGTATTATAATAGACATCCGTCGCACGTAACGGGACTACTACCCCCCCGCCCGCCTGTTGTTTTGGCTGTGAGCTATCGCAACAAGGTACGCCTCTTCCCCTTAAAGAGGGTGGATCGCAACGGCGGAATGACACGAATATTTGAGATTTCGTTCAGTTCAAATAGGTCGTTTGAAAGAGGCACACGCAGGTTTTGTGCAAGCGAGTAGTAAGGAAAAAGAAATCTGTTTGTCAATTCTTGGGGCGCACAAAAAGAAAGAAGGGAATTTTATAGATCATCATGAACAGCTGTCATCCATATATGCGTCTTCGTCCATATTCTTCGAATCGCATGTTGTGACGGATGCCAAGCAACGCAGGTGAGCGATGAAAGGCCGGTCAGCGTGAAGCGTGAGTGAGTGTAAAGCATTATCCGTCTCTAATGTATTTTCGATGTGTCTTCCGATGTCAAAAGTATTGCATAGATAGTGAGTAGCAAGCATGTCTAGTGCATTTCCTCGCTCGCGCGCGCATGATGTAAATCGTCACTCTTCCTTATGCAGTTGTACTTACTTCTTTTGGCAGCGACAACAAGGTAAATCAAGATGTGATCTCTACTGTACGGCCTTTCTGTAAGGCCACGACCGTAATGAGAGTAAGTGCCCCATCGTAAAGGTGCGACCAAGGACGGGCTGATTGATGAACACGTTTCTCGGTTCGGCTCGAGGGAGCACAAGATGTCTTCTAGCAGCGTGCTCCCAATGATACGAAAGTCAGCAACCGGCAGAGAAAGGACCTGGAGCAGAAGAACGCGGGCGCGGGAGGGCGTGTTGTTGCTCCGTAGAGCCTCCGTGCTCTATGCGGAACTCCCGGTCAGTGACACCATCTGGCTCGTCCGATTCACCCACCGAGAAAAATCTTCATATCCTGACGACCGCATCGTCAAGAGTAACCGTACAGTTCTTTATGCACTGCTCGACGAAACACTGGATTCGCCAGGGAAATGAACTACATGAACCCAGCAAATACAAGTTGGTGGAATGAGTTAATGAAACGCTGCGCCAAGGAGGGAACCAACAAATCTACGAAATAACTTCAAGCAGATAACGTGCTGCGTTCGCGAGACATAGCACTTTCAGTGACATCTGAAGGTGGCTGGAACTTCGCACCGAAGGCCACATGACGCGGCGGCATTCACATCTCCCTAGAACAAAGCATGTGTCCATGAAAAATCGTTTGAAAAGAGACAGAACACGAAAAAGAGGACTACTACGCAGCAATCCGAAACTTGGACAAAATCTCGATGAACACGTAAAGGGACTGGGTCCCCACGCAAACTCCAAGTGTGAGGGACGGGGACAGGAAGTTCCTGCTCCATCCCAAAGCAGCCCACAGTCGGAGCAGCTGCCGGTGTGCACCCTGTGGAACACGATCGCCACAGAACGGAGCTCTGGAACCTAGAAGAAAGCTTCTCAGTTTTCTTCCGATGCACCTCGGCTCTCCGAATATCCTTTTACACAAGTGACGAATATGGTACTGATGCAAAAGCAAAATCAATTCTCGAAAGGCAGAGGTTGCTCACCTGCAGACGTACCGACGTCTCACGAGGTACAGTCACGCACGACGGAAAACGCTACCCTGCAGCTATGTGACGTACCTACTCCCGGGCTGAGCCAACGACCGAAAAGATGAAATTCAGACGACGATTGGGCACTGCAGCTGACGTCACTGTAAGAAATAGGCGACAGACAAGTTTTGAAGCCTGTCCATCAAGCGCGTGTCTGTGAGTGCCCAGCGAGGTAGCTAAATCGCATGAAAGTAAACTAAGAATCGTAGCAGGGGGCAGAGACGTGAGGCCCGAGAACCGCCGAGGGGAGCATGAACCTAGCAGCGAAGTCAGAAAAGCATAAAGCACACATATCGCGAAGGAGAGAGCGCGGACGAGAATTTCCCTTGCTCGTAGAGGGACCCGCGTGCAACGACAGAAAAGTAGCAGAGGCACACACGAGGATATACAGGCGCACCAGTCCAGAGGACTTGTGCGAAAAGTAGATCCGGTACCGTCCGCTGCTCCCCCGAGACTCTTACAGGTGGCCTCACAATCTTAACAAACAGGAGAGATCAAAGCTGAAACAAGGGGAGCGGCAAAGGACATTACTCGAAATGGGAAAACCTGCGAGAGAAACTAAATCTCTCGGTAGGAGCTTGCTAGGACAAGGAAGCATTCACAAGCATATCCAACCCTAGCTGGTTCCCCAGGAAGAGGCGTGCCGAGGAGAAGTGGAGGGGGAGAACGATCGTAGAAGGAGCGCGGCTCCGTGACATCCACCTCCGCGCATGTGCGTGAGAGCTGCAGGGCGCGCTTCTTCGCCTCTTCCGTTGTTCTTTTCCACGAAGAGAAGAGTTCCAAGAGGTACTACGGCCAGGAGAACCAATGAACACAAGAACCACAGACCCCCTACGTAAGATCCTGCATTCATAGACAGAGATCCACACACATGGAGAGCGGTCACAATCAGGTCGCAGTTACCACACGTACCGCACCTTCAGAAGACCTCGACTGTGAAGAAGTATCGCAGCCCGTTCCGCGTCTGTTATTTGGGCGTTGCTCGGCATCCTGGACTCCAGAATGCCATCAAATAAGGTTCACGCGGATCCAAGAAAAGCAGAGAGTCTTTTACAGCGCGCTGTGATCTTACGCGGGTACGGCAGAGTAGCAGCTTTACAGCAGAAGCATGGAGAGCAAACCCAAACATGAAGGAACAAGTTCACGACACTGTCAGGAAGGCGGCGTAGTGCCGGGAGACACACTCGAAGGTCAGTGTATTTATTTCAGCTGACACTTGCGACACCCTCAATTAGAAAAAGCCGTGACGAAGAAGCGGGCCTTCAATTTTTGCGGGCGACCTACCTCGTTGCCAGTCGACGATAAGGCCAAAGGTAGCGTCAACACCTGCGACCGCTACACACTTGAAGAACTCCATCACTCCAAAAGCAACTCCGTATAGTGCTGGATCAGCTACTCTGCGTGCCAACAAATAGAGAAATGAGAACAGAAAAGAACCAGGTGCACTTTCGTCCGCCGTATCCGTCAACGGCTCTGGCACAGACAAGAGAAAAAAAACACAGATGACGAAACGTGTTGAGGGCCACAGAGCTTACGTGAGCTGGCATTTATGTGTATGCTGTCCGAGGTTTGTCCGGAGGTACATCGGAATAATACAAAGGTGGGTTCTACAAAGCCACGGGCTCTATGCTCGGCACTATTTCTATAGGTACACCAGAGGGATCGCATATTACCGACCTCAGCATATGTCGTCTTCCTTCCACAAGCGACAATCAAAAGTCGACAGGAACGGAGACCTGAAGTTGTTTTCACCCCCGTTCTATCTCCTTGTAAAACAAGGCACGAGACTACAGGAAAAGGGGAGGGTCGCACTATGCTGGCAGCTGAGGTGAGCCGCCGAGCTGCAGTGCTTGTTTGTGCGCGTCTCCCGCAGAAAAACAGGGCGGGCGAGGCTCTTCCCCAACAAGTGCAAACAAACATAGTACCAGCCTTGCTCTAAACTAGACCGTCGTAGACCGTTATGCCTTCGAGACTTGAGATATCTATATCGCGGACACTACTAGAAAGAAACGAGTGACAGGCATCTGAAGACGGGCATCCACTTTATGGCGAGAAGACACAAGTGGGACGGAAAACACCGAACCGAAGTAGAGCGTAGGTCAAAATCTAGTGTCTTTCCAGGGTAAAACGCAAAAAGGTTCACGTGACTGAGTTACGACTCGCACTACACGAGGACGCGGGGCATGCATTTCGTTGTTCTAGGAAATGAAGGACTTGACATTTGTTTCATCCAGTGTAAATGTAGCCCTAGCTTACATCTCAGGATCGGCGACAAGAGCCATCAAAACTGTAGGGAGCAGTGCCTCTGCAAGGCCCAGTAGCAGAGCGGCTAGGACCGCCCACCTTCCCTCTTCCTCTTCATCCGCTTCACGGTGGAGTACGCTCTCCCCTTCTTCACCGTCGCCGCTGCCTTTTTTACCGTTCTGCCCGTCCCTGTTGTTCCCACCTCTCAATATCCCACCAACACCCAAAGGTATTCTAACCTGTCCTCCTCGAGACTGCCGGGGAATCTCCTGAGGATCACCGTCGTCTAACCGTCTAGAAGCAGGGAAAGCAAACGTTTTGTCTGCTTTAATCGGTCCATCCAGATCTCCAGAAGGAAACGAACTTATGGGAGACGACAATGCTGCAGAGGAGGGGTGCACTGGCTGAGGCATGCGCAGAGATTCCTCAAGCGTCCTATGCTCTGGAAAGGAAAGGGTGCCTCCACCCAACCGCGAAGACTGACCTTCTTGTACCTCCGGAGATGGCGACGCATCACCATCAGCACTCTGTTCCTGAGAGGTAGATAACTCTTTCCCTGCTACTTGCCCTGGTGGATCTCTCCCAGACATCTTGATGGCTCCGGATCCCTCCCAAGGTGAGGACGGAGCCATCGCCAATTCCAGGAACGGGGCTTCCACGATGGTACGAGCCGCGGAAGTTTCTGGCGGAGATGTGTGGTCGAACGAGAGAGAGAGCTCGCTTGGCCGCCTCATAGCAATTCTTTCTTTCTCGGTCGCTTGCGCTCGGGGGCTCCTCTGGCCGAATGCCGAGGAGCCAACCGAAATCTCTCCCGTGAACCTGTTGTGCCCGTCACGGACCGCAGTATTACCGGCGCCTGCTCTATGGTTTAGTCCAAGACCCCATGCGACGGAAGGGGATGACGTCAGTGAGCTGGACAGTGAGAGAGTCGAGTTGGAGTCGATTGTCGCCTTGCGGGGAGACGTCGCGTTCGTCGAGCTAGGAGAGACACCCGAGCCAAGAGAGGGTTGCAGAGCGATCGTGCCACAGAGTACCAACCAGATGAGAAGCATCCCCATCGCTACAAGAGGTAGATTTCCTCCCGTGCGATCCACGAGATACGCAACGGCGGGTAGAACAACTATTGTCGTTACTGAGGGAATACACACCAAAAAAGTCGAAAACGCGGAAGAATAGCGATTGAATCGGTCCGCCCTCCATGACTGTATGTTGAATCGGTCGCAATCAGTCTGCTTCGACGCTGGTATAAACCAGCGACAGCAACACCCACCACAACATCCCACGTCTCTAGTGGATGAGAACGGATATAGTGTGAGTGTATCGATGTAACCAGGTGACTGAAGCACATTTAAGCAGTAGCTCGTGGTCAATCTTGTGGGATGTAGGTGCGCAGCACACAATCAGACTAGCCAACTAGGTGGGGCATTTCGAAGACCTGATGTTCTCATCCTAAGCTACGAAATACTAGGGAAAAATCTGTTGAGCCGATGTACCTGGTTCCCACAGTTATCACCTTGCAGCTGTCAGTCCTTAAATGCGGAGTACCACCTAGGAACTACAGCAGGTACAAAGCCCGGAGTTCCTATGCGTACTCACGCACCTGCTCAGAGGGCACTTTTGTTGCAGTGAGTGGTCTTCCTCTTTGTGATGGGGGCTGTGAGAGCAAGTCTACGTGGACAAAGGAGAAGCGAGCGAGTGTTAGGAGAGTTAGAATTTTCGGCCTTCTGTAGTAGTGCTCCCCGTCGGCTCGAGAAAGATTACGACGTGTCACCACACACGTACATGCACATACGACATATGGCGGCAACACAGATACTAGTAGTCTCCACATAAGAGCACACAAAAGACCTATCCTACAGAAAACACGCGGGGCACGCGGCAGGCCTGCATGCCGTAGTACGCACTCATACACGAGGACCTACTCTGAATGCCAGCAACCGCCGAAAGACCACGCCCACCTATGTATTAGGAAAGAATATATATATATATATATATAACGCCAATTGCTGTTCTGTATTCACCTGTGATGAGGGCCGCGAAGGCGGCGGCATGTAGCATGCTAGCCTTGTAGACTCGGAAGAAAATACTACTCGAGAAGGCGAGAAAGCAGTGACCGACGGCAACGACGACGGCATGAAGGATAACAAGAGCTCCGAATTTCCAGCTGTAAAGCTGGTCCACTGCCTGTAGGACCTCCTTTGCCTTTGCTGATGCTGTCTCATTCTTCCTCCTCAACATTGCCGCCAGCCGTGCACAGCAGTCTGTTCTTGGCGGTTCGGCTTGTCGGGAGGATAGGAGACCCACCCTGTCCCTTTCTCCTGTAAAAAACTTTTCTCTCCAGTCTGTCCCTTCCTGCCCCACGCGGCTCGACCGATTACCTTTTCTCCTTTCGTCAACTTCTCCTCTGACTCCTCCGCTCGCGCCTTGCTCACTGTTCTCGAGTGATCCTATGTAGTTACACTGCAAGCCAGGATGCACGGACGCGCCATCAGTATTTTCCTTCCTTCGACGAGTAAAAACCGCGTACTCTCTGCTGGTCCCTTCTTGTCCACTTTCCTTGTTTGCCGTCGCTTTCGCTCCTTGGACTTTGCTCGGAAGCCCTTTTGCTGGTTGTCCTCTCTCTTTTCGTTTCTCTGTCACTCCTGCCTCCGAAGAATGTCGGCCACGTAGACTCCCGCGCGGCACGAGCGTCTCCTGCTCAGCGAGACCTAGTCGTTTTCTTCTTCCCTGCAAGAACGCGCAGGAAAAAGGAGAGCATGTTTCAGGCCGACCACAGCGCCGTGGGTGGACCTCATGCGCCGAGACAGTCTGTGGGGATTGCGACAAGGCAGGAGAGTCACTGACTGATGGGGAAGTAGCCGAAGCGAACCTTTCACTGGTCCACCGCCATACGTGGACGGGGGGCTTTTGAGGGTTTTCGGGAGCTGAAAAGAAAACCAAGTTCTCCACCTCTGGCTGATTGTCTGCAGAAGGAAGGGTGGGAGGCGGTGCACTGTTCCGCCTTCTCCTTCCCTTCCTTCTCATATCTCTTTGCCGAGTCTCCTGGCTCTGTCTCTTTCCGTTTCGCCTCCAGAGAACAGAAGAAGCAGACACTTGCTGTTGGGTCCACAGTGAGTGTAAGGAACAGAAAGAGGTGTTCATTTTGTCTTCGCCACAGTCTCCCAGGCGATTCCGTCCCAGACCGAAAGGCCCCTTTTCAGCTTCGTCCCCGTTGTTTTGTGTCATTCCGCTGTTTTCACTTTCTCCATGATGGCGTCTCATACTCCGGCACGCGAGCTGAGAGCAGGGCTCTCGAAAAGTACCAAAGCTCGTCTTCTCTTCTTCTCTAGTTGATGGATGTATCGATATCCACGAAGGCGATCCCAGGGGTGCCAGTGAAGCAGGTCCATTGACACTGAGTGAAGCAGTGCCCTCCTCTTCCTTGACCCCGTAACCTGCTAGAAGTGGCATATCTAGCCCGCGATTGCCCGATCTTTTAGAAAGAGAACTACGAGGTTCCTGAGCCCCGTCTCCACTTGTGTGTCTCAGCCCTACATCCCTACACCCGTTACACGGGGACATGATCTTTTCCTTGCTGTCTTCTTCTATTTCTCCTTGCCCTATTCTCCGTAGCAGTCTCTTCACAACGTTAGTAACTCCCATGGCAGCCAGCACACTAAGTCCATTGAAGGCAACAGCAGCGACAAGTACGGCGCGATAATTTGTAAATGGTCTTTCATACTCGCTCCACTCTTTGTTCCCTCCGGAGGCCTCCTGTCCCATCTCTAGTTCTACGTTCCTCGTATGCTCCCTGTCGGCAAACATGGAAGACGAGTTCCCTCTTACTATACTTCTTTCAGACAGCGGATCGCTCTGCCCAAGTGAGTGGCCACTCGGCATTCCAAAAGAAAAACCAGCGGAGATAGCTGCAACGGCCAGGGCGGGCCCAAGTCTTCCTACAGTCTTGGCTAGGGCACCGCACGCAACACTCACTGCCATTGCCGCTGTTGGCGCATGCGGAAATAAAGCTGTTATCGCTGCCCTCTGCAGAACGACTAAACCTCCTCCTCCGGCTCCTGCTATGACAATCGAGACGCCTGCAGCTGGTAGAAAAGACCAGAGCGCAATCGAGATCGCGAAGAGAACTTGTCCCAACCAGCAAAGGAATGCGTACAGAAGGAGCTGACGAGCAGCTCCTCTACACCGGAGTCGAGGAGAGACGGAAGAGAATGAGTATGAGGCCGCTCCGCGAAGAGGAGTAGCGAACCGTGAAGAGAGTGAAGAAGCACCTATGAGGGTAGGGGAATAGTGTGGGACGCTTGCAGTTTCAGGCGTTGAAGATGCGGAAGGCGGGAGGTGAGATTGACATCGTGGCGCCTCGAGAGCATCAAAAGAAGAGGAAGGTGAGGAAATGAGAGGAACAGAGTGAGAAGAACAAAATCGAGAGTCGGAAGGAGAGACACGAGTCGTGACGGTCGGGGGAAGATATGCCCCCGAAGCGGGGCTAGGGGGTGCAGATTTCCGGCTGTCATAGCCGACACTCCACATCCCTGCAAAAAGAGAGGCAGGTATAGCTGGAAGTTCAATGAGAGACAAAAGAAGACCATGGAAGAAGTCAGAATACTTGAGGGTGGGGTCGTTTGAGAAGAACAGCTGAAACGTTGTCAGCGAGTGTCGGAAGAAGTGCGGAGAGGCAGCGGAGAAGGAGAGGAGGAGAAGAAGAACGATGCGCTCCGTTAGGCTGACGAGCCTTTCTCCTGCAACGCCGAGTACTGCAAACGAGGATGATGAAGGCGCGGCGCATGTGACCGGAGGAAGTGTGACTGAGGAAGACCTTGAAGTTGCAGACGATAGGAATGGAATCTCAGGAGGCGCCAAACAGGCGAGGAAAGAACGGGGAGGTGACGAAGGGCAAGCAAGACCGCCTTTAGAAGGCGACGAGGGAGACCCACCACATCGCCGAGACGACGACGAGACGTGAAGAGAATCTCGTGCTGTGTGACTAAACTGAGGACCAACAGAGGAGGAAGAACGGAGAGAGGGCGGACGGCTTCGCTCCGACAATCTTCCAGGACAGGGGAAAGCTTCTTCTTGGCTATTTTGCTCATCTTCCGACAATCTTCCAGGACAGGGAAAAGCTTCTTCTTGGCCATTTTGCTCATCTTCTCGAAATCCTGAAGGAAATCGATTCCACGCTTCCATCTTCCCCAGCTACCCAAGAAAGTCGTCGAAAAGTCCATGCGAGGGGAGGAAAAAGGAAGAGAAGACGGCCAAACAGGACACCTAGAGAAGTGACTCGCTCACGGCTGAGTGAGTCATGGAGAAGCAGCCTTGGCCGTGTGTACGCTGTCTCTGTTTAACATGCTGGAGGGCACTAAGAAGTGCAAAATTCTGGGTGAGACAGCAGCACCCATGCTCGCGGACTAGAGCAATGAGTCAGAACGACACTCACACTTTCTTGTCGCAGGACAAAAACAAAGAAACAGAGCTGTGTCAAGTCGACGTAAGGTCTACGAAAGGAGACCCTCATACCGCGGGCCACACTCGACTTACCCGTTCCTACTTGCACACCTTGTGCTGCCTTGCTACTTAGCATCTTTGTACCTGGGCTTGGGGTATTGACAACAACGCAGAACTGATTGCAAAAAGATAATGGCTAAGATGAAATGGATACACAAAGGAGGGTAAAACGTCCACACGCACCGCCCCTCGAGGAATGCCTTCGCAGCATGCACGATCTAATCACGGGAGACAGGGGGACGGAGGGCTGATCAAGGCAGCGGCGCCGCTCGTGCCGGACTGCGACTTGGCGGTGACCTGCTAGATTGGCGTCACCAACAACTTGCAGAAGAACAGTAACAGCTCACCTCAAAGCCCCACCGCACCTGTTGTCTTATCATGAAGCACTGTGGTTCTTTAGGATACAATTGCTCCCCTCCACAGTTTTGCTTGTCCTGTTGGTCCGTTGGCCAGACTGAGACAGGTATTCAAGGTATTCGTACGATCGCACGCCTTCGATCCTACATTCGAGAAAGCAGTCCAGCTGGTGTGCCGCCAGTTGGTCTGCTCTCTATACCTACCAATTCAGATCTTGTGCTACTGGAAAGTCACCTACGCTTCGTACTCAAATACCAGAAAAAGGCACCATACGCGTGTCAATTGCCAGGCCCGCGGTCGTGCTTGGTGACCGGCCTTCCGGTGGAGATATCACGCAGAGCACATGGTTCCGCAGCTTCCAGCGTAGCGACCGTAGTATCCCACGCTTTTGTGAAGCATTATTGGTGATGCTTGTAGTTGAACTTGAAGACGCATGAACCTCTGAGTGTCACGACTGATAACGCCGAGGAAGCCGACTCTTCTACGGATCAGTTAGTTGTCCTGCTGGCCAACAGTCATTCCCATGACGGTTGCAAAAACCGTGACTATGGAGTGTACGACCGCCCGTTTCTGCGTTGTTCTTTAGACAAACTTGAAAGCTCCAAACCCACTATGTCACCGTCTCGCACCGGGTCAGCGGTGACCGAGCCAACTTTGCATGTGCACTGACAAGGCCTGCCGCAGTGGCGGTGTTCGCTCCAGGTGGGCCTTTCCTGAGCGTTGTCTTCTCTGTGATAACTTGTCTTACAGACGGCCCTCTGTCAATGGACTCAGCTCGTCCGGTCTTCGCGGCTTTGCACCGTACCCGGGCAGTACTAAGTCCGTGCAACGTTGTTGCATAGCGATGATGGACACAAGCTGTTAGGACGTCGTTAAATGGTGCTGACTGTGCGGAACGATAGCGCTGCGAATTTTCATCGGTCATTGTCTGAGGCTGGACGGCCGCCTAAGCAGAACGGGCTGCTATCAGCACGAGCTGTGGAACCGTAGCTGACTGTCGTTAGAAACACTATTCAGCCGCGCAGACAACTGATTATGCCTTCTTTGTATACAGAAGTAAAAAACACCGGATGGGGTCGAAGAAACAGCAGGAGACCGTTGGGTATTACTATTATTATGAAGACGGTTTGACATCATTGTGTTTCAACGAAACTGCACTCGTCTTGATTCGTGCATGCCCCAAGAAAACACATAGAATGTACGTGTTTCTTCTACCGGATACCACTTGGCTGCGCAACAAAGAACCTAAAAAACGTCACAGAAAGAATGATGAACGTCCCAGTCTTTCCTCTTCTGCAAAGCCCGTCCTTCAGTGTGTCATTCTTGAAAAGTCTAGATGGGTTCCTCTTCCAGTTGTGTTTGGTTCTCCA
The DNA here is from genome assembly GCF_002600585.1 of Cystoisospora suis. Classification (NCBI taxonomy): domain Eukaryota; phylum Apicomplexa; class Conoidasida; order Eucoccidiorida; family Sarcocystidae; genus Cystoisospora; species Cystoisospora suis. Next base: position 80,406 of record NW_027153157.1, read on the forward strand.
ACCACTCAGCATATTCATCTCCTGAGTTCTTCTTCGCCCTCTTGTTCTTTCTTCTGTCCTCTCCCGTCAATCTCGTACCTTCAAACTACTCACTTCCTGAACCGCAGAGACATTCATCTACCTATCTATCTGGTCTCCAACGCCGTTGTAAGATTCTTGAGACGTAGCTCAAGATGCTCTTGTTCCCGCTTCCTCCTAAGCAACCACGCAAGACACCAGACGATCTGTCAAAGACCCTATACGCCCCCCCAACAACCGCGTACACGTACTTGTACCTAAGCAGTACCTCTACAGGAAAAAAGAGATCCCCATACATACTAGTTTGGGGCATAGAGGTGTGTGCACCGGTGTATGATCCATGCGTACGCTTGCAATCTCCTCAAGTACACATGGTTCTACAGATACCGGTATATGATGCACACATACATTTCTTATACGCCTGGGGAACATGACACACTGGGCTGAATAGATACACGGCATGTAACGTTATCACCTTGTTTGTTTTTTTCCGGAGTCATAAACGAATATCTGTGAAGAGTCCCGACAGCAAGCTAACAATCTCAACGTCTTAGGAACGTACACTTCTCAAGAACTCTCTAACGAAAGATACGATTTGAGAACAGAAAGACAATAAATACAACGGGAGCCTTGCGTGTTCAGTGACCAACATACATATATGTAAGTTGAGATCTGTTAGATCCAATGTCTTCTTTACGGTACGGAATAAGCCGATCCAGTACGATGCTTTTGGCAGTGCTGCTCTGTATGGGGTGATTGACTAGAGTCACGCTAAGATCTTAGGTGTACATACACTCCGACAAAAACACAAAAATCTTACCTGAGAACCTCCTGCTCATCTTCCGTTCGTCGGTGAACGTACTGCAGAGTAAACACCAACAGGATTCATAGAAGAAGGCACCAACAGCGCAACATTCTATCTGCAGTCCATCTCTAGATGTGAAATGCTTGAACCATCAGATTCCCCTTCTATCTCAGTGAGGCCAGTCTTTGTCAAAACACGGAGTTCACTTTTGTCAAGAACTTCCTTTCCTTCAGCAAAGCAAGACGCGAGGAGAGTATAGGGAGGCAAGACGAGTAGTTCTTGAAAGGTCAAAACACGAGCTTTATTCATCTGTGGATTGTGTGTCTACGCTAGCTCTGTGATTCTACAGGTATATGCACTAGCCTGCCCGCCTCAAGTTGCTCAGAAAGGGAGAAAGCATGGATTCACGCGGTCCCATGAATCGAAGAGCAGAAAGAACGCTCCTCGTAGTTTTGAGTGACACTCGTCGAGCCACGCGTCTCTCAGTATTTCTTTGCCCACAATAAGATTCCCACAGGATAAAATAGAGAGAGTTGAAGAAGATGAAAAACATTCTCACCTCCGCATATCGTAGCTTGCCTCGGAGATCCTCGAGATACGCTTCTCTGAGTGGAGACACAGGGAAAGACGAACCCCAGCGAAAACATCTATCTATCTATCTATCAATCATGTCCCCCTTCATTTTGTTGTTGCTATTCATCTACAACTACTTAAAACTTTGTGCTGTCATAAGAAGGGTCACGTGGACTGACCACAACACTTCGACTCCTCTCGAAACTATCGATGCCTCCTAAGCGTCGTTCCTACGTAACTCGAAGCATCCTGTCCCTGCACCCAGCATGATCACATGCCCTTGTCTGTGCGCCTGTCCGAATGATAAGACAAAACGAAAGCGCCGGCTCTTCTTCTTCTCCGTCCTCTCACACGAAACACGATACACCCGAACCCCATGATCTCCCGACATCTTACCCGGAGAAAGACAGTCGAGCACAGAGACTTGACGGTTCGTCAACCCATCCGAAGGACGTGGAAACAAACAATTGACCTCTCACCTCCCTCTGTAGACCCAAGAACATAGTTGTCTGTCTCTCTTTCTTACTTCTGGTGAGGAGCGAGTGTTTTGATGTAGTTTCTTTCCCAGTTTTGTACGTCACGGAGAATCATCTTATCTCTGAAGGTCACGCATTGCTGGAAGGCGGCCTACGCGACAGAAAGAAAACAGAGAATATACAAAAGCATGCACTCATCTGTTGAGTAACGCCTGTGAGAGGATTACTGCTGTTTACCTGGAAAATCTTCGCTGTTGGTAGGAGGATGTGGATGATCAGATCAACTATGAGTGTATTGACTGGCTGCTTGAAGGCATTCCTTCGATACACCAACGAGCCTCCCCTCGTCTGCTGAAGTATGTCGTCTCTACCTCTACATTCCTAGTTATTACACCGTGGTAGCTATCTGCCATATATGAGTATCAAGAGAAGTGAATAGGTGACCACCAGGGACAGCCAGTAGGTATTGCAACCCCCATAGTCCTGGTAGGACGGGTACGCTATATATACGTAACTTCGTATATACATACATATATTCATATACATACATACATAGAAACATTACTCAGACATGCATAGATGGACAGTGAACGCTGGGTCTATATGTTTGAAAAAAGCGTCAACATCTATATCGTCTCGAGACGTAACTAACTCACCCACTGGGGTTTACACTCCTGAAGACGGGCGTACTTGAATCTTGACTTTGCATCATGGTCCGATACATGTTCTACACATTGATGTATTGTATTATATCTCCATCGACACTTTTCCTTTTGTTTCTCAAGTTCTTCTTGGAAGTGTTTCTGAAGTTGAAGCATTTCCTGAGGTATATCGGGCAACTGCATCATATCTGGATATGAATGTAACTGGGCTAAAGTATAGCCATAACGTCTCATAGCAATCTTCAATCGATTCTCTTTATCTTCGGCAGACGGGAATAGGAAAGAAAAGACGGATCGTGAACGACGACCTCCTCCTGAGTCCGCTGATTCAACAGAAGAAGAATCTTCCCTGTCTGAGGAAGATGAAGAAGAGAACCAAGAGAAAGGACTGAATGAAGTCATGGTGAGGCAAGACACAATCTTTCCGGTTATAGAATGAATGAAAGACGAAAAAAAGACCCACCGGGAAAAGAGAGGAGAGAAAGACAGTTGCACGGAGAGCAAAGGAAAGACACTATGAAGTGTGCCTGGTCTTTCAGTGGACGACAGCCCGAGATGGGAGAAAGCAAAGAGCTAGAGAGAGAGAGAGAAAAGAGAACTGAGACAACGACGCCCAAAAACCTCTCCTCCCCGACTTCCAGAGCGGTGGAGACCAAGGCAGGCAGGAAGAAAAGAAAGGCTAATATAAAGGCAAGTGCGAAAGGTGGCTGATGGACGTCTCCGCGTCCACCAGGGACGGAAGGACAGAAGAAGCCGAGGGTGTTTAGTTCAAAAGCAGAATCAATCACATAGCGCGGGGAAGAAGGAGAAAGTTCAGTGTGCGCGGCAATATCCAGGAGACTCAATGGAGAGCGATTCACAACAAGGAAAAAAACAAGCTGCTGGCTAGGGTACGGCTGAGAGGAGATGACCGAGGAATTTCAGAAGGCCGCTTGCCCATCTTGCAGCTTGACTCGGAGAAAATGTACACTACCACAAGCAAGGAAACGAAGCAGCGGGAAGGAGAACGGGACGGAAATACTACGCGCATGTTATTGCCGTGTAGACCAAACGGCCAAAGAAGTAGCGGCGGAACGAGTGAGATCGTTGCCACAGACTCTATCCTCTTTAGTATCTGCGAAAATCTGCCGCGCGGAAGACATGAGGGAACGGAAGACCTATAAGGCTCAAAGAAATCGACGTGTATAGCATCCCCTGCAAGTATACATAGTTCTTCGGTCAGTGAAAGTGAAGATGAGCGTTTTGAGGAATCGGAGGGACAGGGAAAGTGACATTGTTGACTTTTCATACAAGAAACAGGGAAAGGGAGTACCGGAGGTATGGGTAGTTCTTTCTGCTAGGATTCACGTACCGCTCACAGATGTCTCGTAGCTCGACGGCCCTTCTTTCAGCCGATTTACTTTCCCCGCTTGGCGAAGTCGCACTAGTTACTTCTAGCAGAACGCGTCCTGTTAGAGGAGGTGAGTGTGTGTGCATGCATGAGGTGCTTGTACTTTCCCCCAGCCTATTTGAGGGCAATAGAGACTCTCTCCTATCTTGGTTTCTTATTGTCTCGCGGCCGAGTGACAAGAAACGAACGAATAAAGGACATCTTTGGCACCGGTCTTTTTCTTATCTTCCGAACTGTTCCTCGCTGTTTCGTCTTCTTGTCTTCTTTGGCTTTGCCTGTGTCCCTTCACAGTGTCCCCGAGGCGTATGAGCTAAACGCCTCCTCTTTATTGTTACTTCTTTGGAGTCGTCCAGTCTCTCTTCTCCAGTCTTACTTGGTACAGTCCTTTCCTTTCGTCGGTATCGTCAGTCTCTTCATTCGAAACCTGCAGCTACACCGGGCAAACCACTCCCGCAGCTTCGTTTTCTTCTCTCGAGCTGCTCGTCCCCCTCTGTCCCGTCTGTTCCTTAACAATCCTCGTTTTCCCTTCCTTCCATTCTCTTCTCTTCCACAATGGTAAGACATCTCATCGTCGGCTTCAGTACACTCCTGAATGTATGTAATGTAGAGAGGCGAGCGCACACCGGACGGGCATGCATGGCTGGGCTTATAATCTGTCCCTTCTTGTGGGTTCGATCCCTCGTGGGGAAACGAGATGCCACTGAGCCAGGAGAAACCTATTCTCTGAGATCTGCTCATGCGGGCGGTCGTCCGTCTTCACCTCCTCCATGAATCGCTTAGCCCAGACCCCTCAGGACTAGACAAGTCTGTGACCGGCTCTTACGAGGGCGAGGTCTTCCCCGTGTGGTGTTGGTAGCAGATAGCTACTTAAACCATTGTAGAAGACAAGGCGGTTCGGTGGCCTGTCGATCTTCTCCTCTAGTTGGTCTTCCCTCGCTTCGCCGGTGGTCTTTCTTTATATAGGCTATATCCTGCACAACAGCATTTCGTTGTACGGACGTGAACAACTTGTTGCTTTTGTCTCTCATTCACAGGAACTCTATCATTCTCTTCTGTACAAAGCCATACGGTTTAATGTGCCTTCGTCAAGATCTGATTCCTGTAATGCTCGTTGTATGCCATGGTGGCCCTGTCTCGCGGCGAGAGGACGCGGCTCTTTCTCCGTAACGTATCCATAGTAGTGTAGCGGTGTTGGTTTCTTTTTCAGTTAGATCTGTCTTTATCTGTCATTCTACTAAGGCGTATGCTAGTGTAGTGATTTCTACCAGATAGTGGGGAAACTCCTCGGTAGCCATCTCTCTTGGGGGCTTCCATGGGTGCTCCTCGCCGGAGGTTAGCCCTGCTTTCTCTGTACCGTTGCTTGAGCAGAGATCTCGTATGGGTGTAAAGTACTGCTTAGTATCTCGTAGCATCCGAGTTTCAGGTGTACGGACACCTCGGGTGTATGCATACCTCCAGATATATTCTTTGCCGACTTAGCGAAGATGAATTTTCTAACAATGAAAATGAGAATGAAGGAATCGAGTAGATACTGACGCAGCCATTTCTTTCCACACATCTCATCTGTGGATGTCTGAGTGTCCGACCCTCTGAGTTTCTTCGCATTTCTGCTGTCCACCACACCTCCTGCTTGCGCTTCTTTTCTTTCCTCATCAATTTGTGTTTTCTCATTCTTCCCTGAATCTCTTGTTTCTCTACATGTCCATCTCTATTTTTTAACTCATGACTCCATACGTTGTGAGTGTGTCTCTCTCTCCCCCCTCTCTCGATCTTCTCTTCTACATCTCCTAAAGTGAAAGCGTACGCCACCACCGTCCGTGTTCGCTATGTTCACCTCGTCGTTTTTCTCACCCTGGTTCTATTGTTGCTTCTTTCTTCTTTTTCTATTGGTCCTGTCCCTTCTGTCTTCCACCCAGCCCCTCCATGTGTTAAGATCCATACTGACTCCTTTCTGTCTTATCACCTCACCAGTCTCCCACTTTTTCACTGTATCTACAGCAGCGATGGTGGTCAAGTGTAACGTTTTCCTCTGAGGGTCGCGCTACTTCATGAATCTCTGAAGAAAAACGTTATCGATCTTTCACTCTACAAAGACAACATAAACTCACGATGACCCCTTTCAGGAGATCACGAAAGAAGTCGGCTCTCTTTTTCCTTACCTCAAAGTCATGAAGGTAGCAATCTCTCGTTTTCTTCTTTCCCCCCTTTCTCCTTCTGTCTTTGCTTTTTCTTCCTTTCTTAACAGTTTGCAAACAAGTACGGCCTTGCAGGCCTCTTGAAAGAAGGTCATCGGACATTTACAGGTGTCGATGAAGTTACCGCTCGAAATATTGAGGCTGCTAAAGCTCTCTCAGACATCACAAGAACCTCTCTAGGTAAAGAAATGTGGATTTCTTTGTTGGTACTTCTGTCTTCCTTTGCTTGTCTTCAAGGCCTGAAATGAATTCTTCGATATACTACAACTCTCTTCAGTCTTGTATAGTGAGAAGAATAGATCTCTCTTCCTATGCCGCGGCAGGCAGCTTCTCTCTTTGAGGTACTTTTGTTTCCTCTCTTGGTCGCATTACATTCTCTTTGTGACAACCAAGAGAGGCTGCCTGTGTGCTCTCCTCATCTGAGGACTGTTTATAGATGTCTTGCTTGCGAGCTCACTGTCTTCAAGTACTCGTACCTTCTTTGCGAAGAGAAGAACCCTCTAAAAAGAGAGAGAGAAACACAGAGAAGGCTGCATACATACATATATACCTGTCCATGCATACACCCGAGGTGGCCATCCTTCTTCGCGTGCTTCGTGCCTCTCCCTAAGTCCAATCTCCAGAGATTCCACCCCGGGAATAGATAGTAGGGTCATTTACGGGGCTGGGGTGGCGAAGGCTTAAGTTCAGTTGCTTGGAGTTCTCACAGAAAGGCCACGGGGGAGTGTGTATGGAAAGCAGGCGCTGAAGTGTTGTCTGTAGACTTCGAGAGTATTCCGAGGACTTCAAGCAAGTACCCTTCCAACGACTGGGGTATGGATTATATGGATGCTGTCTTCATGCGTCTCATAACGTATAGACACTTCACAGGAGAAAGTGTTTCTTCCCCTTCCTTTTCTTTTCTGAGCTTTGTGTCTGTCTTCATGCCACGCATCCAAAAAGGTGGACTCTAAACGTTTTTCTCCTTTCTCCGTTTAGAGCTGTCTACATAACCTCTTGATTCTGAACAGACACAGAGAGCGTGAGATTCCGTCTTTTTCAGTGTCGTTGTCTCTTCGATATGTATGTGTTGTGCTCCATGCACCTCGCTCCTTTATAGGACCTCGAAGTCTTTCCAAGTTAATTGTGACCTCCCTGAACAAGCGTATCATCACATCTGATAGCGCCTTGATTGTCAAAGAGCTTGAGGTGCAGCACCCTGCGGCTAAGCTCGTGTGCTTCGCTGCTGAAATGCAACAGCAGGAGTTTGGTGGAGCGGTCAACTTCCTTCTCATTGTCGCAGGACAGCTACTTGCGGAGGTCTGTCTCTGTTTTCATAAGTTCTCACATGAGTTGTTTTGGAACTTCTTTCTTCACCTCCAGTCATATCCTAGTTATGAGAGGATATGAAGTCTCATGGAGATGAAATTTCTCAGGATTCAGGAGGAAGGATACATAGGTGTGATCTTGGCTCGTTTCTAGTTCTCTACAGCATTCAAATCACATCTGATGAGCACCCACTCAGTTCTCCGTAGGCCTCACGAAGAGGAACAAGGGGTCAAGGGGGGGCTAGTTGTAGTTGTACAGGGGATGTAATACGATGGTCTTGAAATGAGCTCCGGTGGAAGGCAGTGGAAGTGCGGGGGGGGGGAGAGAAGATGTATGACCACAGGAAAGATTGAGAGACAGTAGAGATCTGTTTGTAGAGGGGTGCACGGATAAGAAAGAACTAATAGAGAGAGAATGTAGTGCATCCGTTAGAACACAGAGAGATAGTTACTTGAGTGAATAGCTTTGGAAGACTGTGGTTACTTAGCATCGATAACTGCTGAGCTTAGATCCAGTTGAATGTGTACGTGTGTGTGCCGAGTGTATACATGCTGTGTAGACCCCCAACCTCATGAGTCTTCTGCCTCCTTGACGTGCGGAGTCTTTTCTTCATGAAGAAACTGGGTGTCTTGTCTGTTCTGCGTTTCTTTTCTATGCAGGCAGATTACTTGTTGAAGCAAGGCCTCCATTCAAATGATATTGTTCGTGGGTATGAACTCGCCTTAGCCAAGATCCCCGCCTTTCTGGAGGAGAGTGTTTGTCATTCACTCACTAATCTTTATGATCAACAGGCTTTAGCAGAAGGTCAGCCATGAGAAAGCGGAGCTCTTTCGAAAGAGTTTCTCTCTGTTGCTCTGTGATTCATCGCCTCTCTCGCCCTCAAGAGCAGATTAGGGAAACAACTATTCGTCTAGAATCTGAGCTCGGTGGTGTATTGCAGTCCTCTATTGGTGAAGTGGCGGCGCCATACAGATATCTGTAGGAATAGACGTCTGCGGCTGGGTTTGGAGGCGTGTGTCGTCGTGTGTGAATGTGTGTATACAAGGAAACCGTGTCTCTATTTGATTGAAGAGGAGGGATCGAGGAAATATTTATTCCGTCTGTGTTTATATATATGAGGATACCTTGGAATCTTTGTGGAGGCTAGCTTTCATGTCGTTGTATGGTAATCTGACGTCCATAGGCATCTGAGAAGATCACATATGTCTGTGTTTCTTTCGTTGCTTTCTTGGAGACTTTGGCCGGGTCTCACTTTTACCATTTGCTTTTTGCTTGATTCTTTCTCTTCTCTTCAGTTCTTGAAACAACTGTAGCTACAAAGCCCCTATGTGCAGAAGGCCGACTTCATTCCCTCGTAGCTCAGGCTGCGACTCTTGTGATGCCTCCTAATGATCCTCGAGCTTTCGATGTCGAAAACATTCGCGTAGCAAAGCTTGTTGGAGGCTCTCTATCTCAGTCTGTTGTTCTGAAAGGAATGGTCGTCACTCGACCTCCCACGGGTATGATACCGCCTTGATCTCTCTTTTCCACGCGGATTAGAGATAGCGAGATTCGCGTCTCTACTTTGCTCTAGATCCACCACTTTCTTCTCCACTGCACACTGTGTGTATATACGTGCATCTTTGTCTCTACCTATCTCTCTCTCCAAATGTATGTATCTCCATAGGGAGAGAGAAAGACGTATGCGGATCATCGCAAGCCAGGCCCGTAAGGGGAGGACGGCGACGTCAATAGCTGTCCTCGTGCGTAGATGTTGGTACCTGTGCGCAAATCTGTACGAGGGCGGAGTTGGGACGTGCACCCCGCCATCTCCACTTTTTGCTGTANNTACAGCAAAAAGTGGAGATGGCGCATACATCCGTGCATACACCAGAGAGCCATAACAAACTCTTCTCTTGTGCATCGTTAATAAAGAAACATCCACCATCACCCCTTTCTTGCGGTATACCTGATGACGTACTACACTCATCCATCCACCTTCTGTCTTTCGGTCTAGTCTTCTCTCGCTCTCTCTCTCTATAAGTGCAAAGAACTGCGTCTGCATATGCTTACTTACTCGTATCTATCTTACCAGCCGACTGCGATGTGTTTCCTCTCTCTTCTGTGCACTTGCTGTCTCCTGTCTGAAAGAGATACGTCACCCCGGACTTCTTGTCTCTTCTTGTGTCTCCTTTCTTTCAGGCAGTGTTGAGAGCAAGCAGAATTGTAAGGTGATGGTTCTAGGCTGTGGGTTAGAGTGCTCGACGACAGAAGCGAAAGGAACTGTTCTGATTCACGGAGCGGAGGAATTGAAGAATTTCACAAAGGGTGAAGAAAAACAGATGGACGATATCATTAGAGGGATTAAGGATGCAGGAGTAGAGGCCATTATTGTTCATGGAGGTGCTATTAGCGATGTCGCTCAGCACTTCTGTAACAAGTACGATATTCTCACTCTTAAAGTAAGCTTCTTCTTCGTCGTTGTTCTTCTTCCTCCTGTGGTCGGGTGAATAGCACAAAGATCTCTTCGTGTCCCCGTGCACGTGCGCGTATAGGTATGCATACATGGGTCTAAAGATAGACTTCTATCTATATTGTTCCATGGTAGTAAAGGACAGGTTTCATGTACGCGAATATGTACACACATGGATCTGAAGAGAGACTTCAATCTGTCTCTTATGGTAGTGAAGACTGAAGGAGAGGAGGTTTCATTCAGACTCGGGACGGGGAAGGGAAAAAGAAAGAAAGTTGAGCGTGCTTTTCCTGAGAAAAGTGCATGCCTCGCGAAACGCGCTTGTATCCCTCTGACTTCGCTTTGTTTCTGTGTACGATCAAGAGAGGAGGTTGGGGGACTGCCTGAGCTTGTCGCTTTTCTTGAAATACGCGAGTCTCCTTTAACGCGCGAGACAGGTATATACCTGCCTCTACACATGGCGTTTTTCTTTCCTTTTTCAGATTCCATTTCTACGTAGGTTGTAGTATCACTACGTTGTGATTAAGTATTCACATAGAGAGATGTGTTTAAGCAAGCTCTATCGCGTCTTCTAGAAGGCGTATATATGTATATATATCAAGGTCCCAAAGAGGTTCTTGTTGCTTCTGTACAAAGCAGTCGTTTCTCCAGTTCATTTCGCCGAATGCATGCGTCAGATATAGAGGAAACAGTCGTGAGTATATGAGAGAACGGGATCGATCTGATTGCCTTCTTTTCTCAAGGGAAGTTCAGTCTGGAGCATCATAGATCATCGTGCGTGTTTCCATGCATGCCTGCGGTCACTTGTTTTCTGTGCATGCATGCGGTCACTTGTTTCGATGCTCAGGTTCAATCCAAGTTTGAAACCCGGAGACTATGCAGAGCCCTGGGAGCGACGGCAATTGTTCGTTTGGTAAGTCTTTCTACTCTCACTTTTTCGGCTGTCCACATACAGCACACAACACACATCTAACGGTGGAGAGACGAGAGAGAGTACGAGAACACAGCTGAGATAGTACGAGGTCCAAACACAGTCTAGGTAGAGGCCTGATCACGATCCATGTGACTCGGTGTTTCTTAAGGTGACTTGGCAACAGCAGATACGATGTGATAAGATACAAAAGGAATCTTTCCGGAGTGTTCTTATAGGAGTTGCCTTAGGGTGACAAGAGAAAGACGACACAAAGGAGAATTTCTTACTCAGTGCATATACACCTGAATAATACAAGCGGCAAATGTTGTTTCCGCCCTTTGTTTTCTTTCATGAGCTGGTTGATATTCTTCATTTCTTTCTGCAGTCCCTATAGGTTCGTACATGTGTACAATCATAGACATGAATGAAGTTTTCTCGTTTCTACACGAAGTACATGTTTTCCTGAATGGAAAGAAAACTTCTCTCTCACTTCCCTGTTGCTACTGGTTCTCCTCCGCCTGTCCACAGGGTGTCCCTACACCCGAAGAACTCGGGAGCTGCGTGTCGATTTCGGTGTCTGAGCTCTCATCAAAGAAAGTCACGAGCATTATTACAAAAGATACTCGAGTGTGTACTATCGTCTTGAGAGGAAGTACTCCAGCCATCTTGGATGAAGCAGAACGGGCTATTGATGACGCCGCGAATCTTGTTCGAGCTCTTACGAAAGATCCTCGTCTTGTCCCTGGTGCGGGTGCTACGGAAATGGAGCTCTCTCGGAAGATTGTTGTAAGTGAAGTCTCAAGGGATTCTATGGATGTCCCTTCTAGTGTATGTACACGATGCTCACAAAGATTCTTCTCCTTCCGATACTGAGTGCTAACTCGAATGTGTCGGAGATCTGAACAGAGAAAACGGGGAAAGGTGTATATTTAGAGAAGAATGAAGTCTCGAGAAACGTAAAGAGATTGAGAACATACGGAGCTAAGGGTAGGTATGTCTTTTGAGTGGTGCTGACAGAGGTGAGTAGACGGACAGCTATCAATGCGGGGGGTTGACTTGTGAAGAAGATCAGACCCTTTCTTCTATGTGCGCCGCCAAAAATACATACAGTGGATACATACAATCTTTCGAATGGGTATACGGAGTGACGCTCATTACGATTTGTATTGAGGTAGATTTACTAGGCATGAGAAGGGCTAGAAACCCTCTGAAAGAGTAAGGTGTCATTGTCTCTGTCGAGACTCGGCTCTAAGTGTGTCACCTGCAATCGTAGGAGTGTATCTAGTGGGGAGAATGCATGCGGACGAGCCCGTCTCGAGTAGAAGATACATCCAAAAAACGAGCTAGGACTCACACGAAATTCAGGGAGTCTCAGTTTCTTACCCACTGCAACCGTCCTTGCTCTCACATTAAAGTGGATCTCTTTCTACTTTTTTATGTGATACGTCAGTTCGTGCATCTAATACAACGCCAGAGATTCTTGTGCCTGAGGAGGTAGGTGTATCAACCAAATGTCGCCTGGTGTGTCTCACCACTCACTTCTTCACTAGGTGATCACCCGTTTCAGGTGTGTTCTTCCCATACATGGAGATCCAGCTCAGCGACTTCTGTTACTAGCGTAAGACTCGGTATGTCGTCGTTGTCTCTCCCCTAGGCCGGCCCGATATGAAAGAGATAAGAAGTTGTTTGTGCGTTTGTACACCTCGTGATACTACAGGCTTACGGATCCACACTTCCTGGAGTCGAACAATATGCTGTCTTGAAGTTTGGCGAGGCCTTTGAGATTATCCCCCGTCTCCTAGCTGAAAGTGCAGGACATAGTGGCACAGGTAAACGCATACATCAGTTACGGGCAAATAGAGCTATCTGTGTATAATCTGATGAACACACTCAAAATGTTTCTTAGAGTGAAGATGCTTGGAAGTCCGACTGTTTTTCTGCTTTTTGGTCGTCTTGCGACAATGTCAAATGGCTGGCTGCTCTGAAAGATTCTGATGTAGTGTAGAGGAATTGTTGATTGGTGGTGGATCACGAATGCTGCAGTCTCGTAGATACCTTTGTCTAGACACGGGTGACTGACTTCTCGTAGATGTCTAGGTAACTAGCGGGCGCATCGCTTGGCTGTTTAGGGGAGGGGGGGCTATCGAGACACGATGCTTGGTCAGCCTAGCTGCTCTAAAGAATCATTTTCTCCTAATGACAGGAATCGGAGTAAATAAGGCAGGTGGTTCAGGTGCAGACACTACTGGCTGTACTGTGAGGTGTGCTCAGTTTGAAGGGGAGTGGTACACCGCAACTGAAGGCTGCGAACGGAAGTCGAAGACACAGTTGAACAGTGTAATAAGTGTATGCCTTCTACGTTGCATCTGCTGAATGAGTTCTCGTCTACTTCGCAGTAGGCGCGGTGGTGTCTGGGGAAAGGCACGGTCAGGGGGAGGATTGAAGTGACTGATCTACGTACGCGCTGTATCAGATTTCTTCCGTTTCATCCCTTCAAAGTTCAGCCTTGAATGCCGAGCTTTGATTGATTGATTCGTCCGAACTTTGTGTTTCACATACACTGTTGGTTTGGCGAATATCTGCCGCAGAAGTCCTGGCAGCGCTCCACGCTGCACATGGCCAAGGACGAGTCCATGAGGGCGTCAATACGGACGTTAGCATTTCAACATGCTCTCCAGGAAAGCATGCCAGTAGCAGCACCCAGGCATTAACTTTGAATGCTGTTGAGAAGAAAATCTTCGACCATCATATGATGAAGCAGTGGGCTATACGTCTCGGAACAGACGCAGCCCTTACAGTTCTACGGGTAGATCAGATTATTATGGCCCGGCCTGCTGGAGGACCTGCTCCGCGTAAGTAGACGGCAGAGACCAGGACGGTCAAGAAGACAACACGAATGAGTCCACTGCTCATTTGGCCCGTGGAGTCATCTGAAAGTGTACGAGCCTGTATTTCTTCTCCGCATCTCCGGGGTACTGCATCGTAGACAATACTTCTTTGAGTGGTAAGGATGTAACTGTCCTCCGTCTGCGTAGAAGGATTACTCTAGAGAGAGAAAAACTTGGTGGCTTCGCTATAATGTTCCGCGAGGGATGAAGGCTTTGCTGTTTTTTCGCAAGAGAGATGTAGTCGTAGTGAGTTGAAGCATGTAGCTCGTCGATGGAGTAGAGTATAAGACACCGGGGAACACACCTGATGTTCTTCGGAATGGTCGTAGAAACTTGAATTGTACCCGGCAGAGTATTAGTGGTATGGCATTCAGAAACTTTCTATTGCAGATTTGCACTGCGTACCGAACAAGATTTACAACAAACATGACATGCATAGCCGTGAGGACTGGCGGGCGCCTGCAAACAGCACAGTGTTCTACTAGCGCCGCCGACGACGAGAAGGCGATTGACTCGGGCTAAATACTCATTCCGCACTCAGTCTGCCCGCTGCAAGAGAGTATCTGGCGGCGTTCTTGAGTCGACTATATATGCCGCGGGTTTCCCTCTGGTACGTTTTTGTTTCTTTTTTCTTTAGGCGCGCCTGGTGCACCAGACCTCGACTAACAAACAACCCACGCCCTTCATTCACCGTCTGATCAGATGGGCGTGCTTTTCGTCCCGTGCGCTCACTCCACCAGTCCTTGTCTGTGAAGCGGGAACGGGTCTGCCCTTCCGCGGTTTGCGCCTTACGGGCGATAGGTGTGCGTGCTTTCTGATTTTAGTCTTGGCTGATCTGCTTTTCGTTCTGCATTTGGACCGGAGTGAGGGTTTGCGATTGACGTACGTGAAGTCAAACACGAGAACTCGCAAATGAACGCTGGACCATACAGCCGCGACCAGCGGTTACCCGGCTGTTTTTCAGTCGGGGACCTCTCGTGGATGTTGACGCTCCGGCCGGCTCACGTTGAGGTAGCACTAGCTAGCAGCCCTAGTAGACTGGCAGTCGGTTTGGATGCGGCCGCGCATCTCCCGGCACGTCATGAGCAAGTCGCAGCGGACAGTGCATTTACCTGCCACGAGGTAAGCAGCAGCGGAAGTGGCAAAGGCAGGCGCCGGGTGTCGACGCCAGTCAGCGACATGCACGTGGCAGGGCACGGTACTGGTCCGCACAGGTCGCCACTCGAACACCAGGTCGCGCGGGCTGTATGCACTTGTGGATCTTTAGGCGAGGGTCAGCAGTCCCACTTGGTTAGCCGGTCGCGAGCGAATCAGGCTTGGGTTACCTCCGGCGCAGCGTTGGCATCTTTTGTGGAAGAGGGACTAGCCACGGTGCGGAAGTGGTCTCGGGTAATCCCTCATGTGATACCTGAGGATCTACAGGAAAAGAAGTCTCCCAGCGGGAGTAACGCTTAGTTGACGGGTGCCAGGCCTCGCGAAAAGTATCGTGAAGGACCGGCTGGGATGCCGAACTCTGCAGATACCTTGCGGCAGTGCCGTATTTCAGGGCCAAGATCTCACCGGCTTGCGCTGGCCTCAACGATCTGTGTGATGAGCGCTCAACCTTTCTCCACTGAAGTGTGAAATCTGGGTCGCTTCAGGGCGCCCTAGTTTCAGCCAGCAGTTTGGTGGACTTGCATGGCAGCCGCCAGCTAGAGAATGAGTGCAGTGGAATTTCCTTGGCGCTTGCGTCGTGGCAGCATCCGCGCACTTCAACCGGGTGACGCAGTACAGCGGCATCGTGCAAAGTGCGCGGGCAGGACACAACGAGTAGTGAAGGTCTGAATGAAAGGCAGCGGTACCAAGGGTGTGCTCGGGGGCTGCACACCGAAAGACCCTGCACGTCCTGAGTCTGCTTCACTAGCTAGATTATACGGCTGCACCCGCTGGCCGCTACTTTTTTAATGTTTCTTTTTTGTTGGAACCAGTGGAAATTTTGTCATGATTATCGCCAAAAGCAAACTCAGGAACGCATCTGGCCCGACAAGCTTGTCTGGCTGCTC
Source organism: Cystoisospora suis (assembly GCF_002600585.1). Lineage (NCBI taxonomy): Eukaryota > Apicomplexa > Conoidasida > Eucoccidiorida > Sarcocystidae > Cystoisospora > Cystoisospora suis. The sequence continues at coordinate 96,128 of NW_027153157.1, forward strand.
TGTCCACTCGCGCGGGACTCTTGCAAAAAGTCATTTTTGTTGCATCTGCTAGTGATTTCTCCTTAGTGCCCTTGCAGTAGATCTGAAGGTATCACTTTGTAGTGGCTGTTCGTTCCCGTTTGATCTCCGCTCTAGGGCCCCGATGCCGTGGTGATACAGCGGGCCCTCGTCTGCGGGCGTTTTGTCTCGTTCGGCAGAGCCCGTATTACTTCAGACCAGCTGTCTAGCTTTCCGCCAGACTGGTTTCGCCGGCAAAGGCTACTCGGAGGGCTTTTTGGAATGTCACGTCAGCCTGACCTGTCGGGCGCGTAATCGATGGGGAAATCTTTAGTAGTGCTTTTGCTTTTGCTGGCGTTACTAGACGTTGAAGCGCAAATGGCACGACCTGGGAAGGTTCCTATGTCTGAAACATCAAGGGACAGCACCCGCGGGCGACACCCTGCAGGCGGCGGAGGACAGGGCCGCCCAACAAAACGCTTTCAGCTGAAGCCTCCGAATGACGCCGAAGGCCCCGCGAGCAACCCTGGCCGGAGCGGTCAGCTTGAGAAACCAGATCGCATTCACCCGGCAGCGAGGAAAGCGGGGGGGAATCGGAGACAGCCGGTAGAAGACAGCGGCTCAAACAGAGCAAGCAGAGGAGGTTTGCAGCAACCAGGTACTGCGCAATCACAGAAGCGCCAAGAGCGTAGAAAGCCGGGCGGACCGCCACCTCGAGTGGTTAACCGCGAAACAGGAACTGACCCGTCTTCACGGCTCCCTCCGTCTGTCCCTCGTGTCCGGGAAAGCGGATACACTGGCCAACCAAGTTCACCTGGCCCCCCACGTCACGCCAACGGGACGAGCGGAAGTGCTGCAAGCGCGTCTCGTGGCCAGCCGACAATTCCGCCTCCTCAGGGCGCAAAGCGGGGACAGTACGACTTGCGCACTACTGCAACTCGGCAGAGTCGCTCAGAGCCACTTCCCGGAGAGGCGAGGACACATGGTACCCCTGGAGCTCGTCACAGCGAAGCAAACAGCACTCCGAATGGTCACGCAAGCAGCTCGGGCCGCGGTAGACCCCTTCCTCGGGCCGCAGAAAAAACAGCACCCAGCGCCCCCTTGCAGGACGGCCACTCCCCGAGTATTCTGGAGCTGGGCATCCCCGACGCCCGTGCCCTAGCGGACATGCTGTGGCAACGCCGCGCTGCGGCTGACACCGAGAAGCTGAAGACAGCTTCGAAAAAGGGTGAGACTCAAGAGAACGTGTTTTACGCGAGGCTCGAGAGGATTAAGGATCACCAGTGGCAACTCCGGGAACGCAACGAAGCGAAGGCACGTGAACGGGTGGAAATGCTGGAGTCGACTGTGAAGCTGACTCGCCCCCTCGACCGCAATGATGAACGCATTCCACCGATGAGCACTAGGGAGAGAAAGGGTAGGAAAGGAAGCTCGGGGAGCAGAGCTGGTGCCGGTATCGGCGGGCAAGTCCGTACCGGGTGCAGATCAGCTGGAATCACAACCCGCTGCAGGGAGTCGGTGCTGCCAGAAAATCACACAAGAACCTCGAACAAGGGATCAAAGCCACGGAAAGTTTCCTGGGCTCCGGCTCCGAGTAAACGCAAGCAACGGCTGGCAGCAGCGGCTCTCCTTGGCGAGAGCGATGACATAGGTGCCACCGATAGGACAGAGGACGCGCAGCTTGTCTCTCGCCGGGGCGCAGGAATCAACCATCCTCAAGTCGCACGCTGGGGCACAGCCAAGCAAAACGGCCAAAAAGAGTTGGGTCGGGCTCCGGGACCACGTTCGCCACAAGCCCCTAGAAGAAATGCACGGCGAACTAGAAGGGAACAGGCAGCAAGCTCAGAGGCCACCACCCTCCTCCATGCCTTGTCCGACGCGGGGCGGGCCGTCTCGGGCAGTCAGGAATTCTTGCACACAGGAGAGAACAATCCGCAGAATTCCAGCAGTGACACTGGCAGCGACATGCAGCATTTCCTGAGCGATAGGCAGGGGCACTGCCGTGGAGCGTGCTTTGAGGGGCAGTCAGGGCCTCTGTCTCAAGTTGGTCGGACCGTGGGGAGTCCGCCACATATAAGGAATTTGCACGCCAAAGCAGCAGAGTCAGAACTGACTCGGAGGGCGCGACGTGGCCCTGTCCAGGAGGGGCTGCGCGAGCGCGCTCTCCTAAGAGGTTTGAGACCCGATTGTCTCGCGCTCAGCAACCGTGGCCCTGCCGGAGGCGATCACACTGTGAAGCCGGCATGCGGTCGAGGGACGGACAGCCCTGATTCTTTCCGGACGGGCAAAGTGCCGTCACAGGTATTGTCTAGAACCGGACGCGCCGTTCATGTCCCTAGAAGCAGCGGTGCCTCTAGGCTCCCATCGCAGCGGTCGGAAGACCCAGCAGGTGCTGGCCCCTCAAGACAACTCTCTAGCTTGTATACCTCGGCAGAGAAGAGGGATGTCGGCGAACCATTCAGAGGCAGCAGCCTTATTGACCAGCCCGTAGGCGCGGCTGCCATCACCTCGGAGTCATCGTCACACGGAAGTCGCCCTACTGCCACTCGCCCGCATATGAACAGACAGTCAGCACTTTTCTACGACAGAGGTGCCTTTCCGCCAAAAGGGAAGAGTCTCCTTGAGAAGGAGCTGAAAGTCTCCGTCGCGGAGATCCGACCGAAGAGATTGCGATCCAGCGTATTTGCTGCCCCCCACTCCTCCGTAGAGACCGGTTCTACTCCGGTCAGCGCTCCGATGGGCTCACCAGATACAGGGGGCCCGAAGCTAGCGTCGATGACAGGCAGCCTGTTAAAGGCTACAGTTCAGGAAGACGAGATAAAGGAGGCTCGTCAAGGCCCGTCAAAAACAACTCAGAATGGCCCGAATGCAACCGGAGCCAACAGCTTCCCGCCGCTCGGACGGGGCAGCTCGCCTGCAGTCGAAGAAGACCAGCAAGGACAACGGCGGCTGCAGTTTACTGGGAAAAGTGTCATCGACCAGGCAACTCCGGCACGATTTGAATTTGTGGACAACGACCACGGGATGCAATTTGTCAACTGGCGATCGTTCACTGGAGAGCGAGTGATTGAGAAGTTCTGGCAAAACAGCTTGCGGGAATCTGAGGCCCGCGACAGAAAACGCGTCGAGCAGGAAGTGCAAACGAAGTTTGCGGAGGTAGGTGTTCAAGCCTCGACAGTGCACAACAAAAGCGCAGACGCGTGGTCACCCGCCCGTGTGCACCCAGGGCGCCGTCGTCCACTCTGCGGGTCGGCTCTGCTTTTCGCTTCGTGCTCTTCTCTGATCGACAGTGAAAAATGATACGCTAGTCTGATCTTCTACGTAAGTTCGGGCGACCGGCACTGACTGTCAGCGGCAGCATCTTCCGGAACCGTGCGCGTACACTTGGCTCACCGTCGTACCAATCACGGAGCTACGGCGGAGCACGACGCATCAGATGGAAGGCTTCGGATAGTTCGTTTCGTTGTCTCTGTGCCGTTCAGGAATTCGAGTTCGAGCGTCGGAAAAAGCAGTTGTGGGAGGCAATGGGACGCCAACCTCCCGAAGATAACACAAGTGAACAGGAGCTGGCGGATCGGTACTACAGTGCCATGCAGGCTGTGCTTCACGGTCCTAAGGAAGACATCCTGACTGGACAGGTGAACACGCGAAGGTGACCTGGTGCAGCGTGCTCCTCGGTTCTGATCTACCTCACGTACATGAGGAAGCGTAGGGCTGTCGACACACCCCCACAGCGAAAAGCCCAGCCGAGTCATCTCTACAGCACTATATTAGAACCAAACCTGTCTCTGCCGGCCACCCATCGTTAGGAACCAGGCGAGGTCACACATCTGCTGCACCGGAGACTGCAGCGGACCTGCGACCTCAGGGAGCCGCGTCTGTACAAATATGGTTCGCCTTCCGTCAGCGCAACTAGAAAACATATAGCCGGGCAACCGAGTATGAGCCAAGGAGCCGTTTCCGGCAGCGTACCTGCACAGGAGCTCGCCCCTGTGTAC
>NW_027153157.1:100313-119839 GCF_002600585.1 Cystoisospora suis
ACGTGCAGCGGGTCTCCGAAGCAGAGTACGGAGAGGGAGAAGGATGTACCAACTTGTGCTTGCCTACGCTGTTTCTGGCTGTCCTTATAACGCTTTCCTGGTCACGCAGGCATTCGGCCGCTACGCTCTAAGCAGTAATGACAAGTTCATCAAAGATCTTCGGAACAGAGTTATCTACGGGCCGTGGGCTCTCAACTGGAATCGCGCCATAACGAGCAGGTGAGGCTCAGGACTTTCCTTTCACTCAAATTTCACCGGCGGAGAGGTGGACTGTCAATGCTTTGGTTGTCTTCGCAGCCGCCTCGCTTTGTGAATATAGACGGTCCTCGGTTTCTCTAAAACTGTCCCTGGAACAGCGTACGAGAGCGCGGCCTCAGTTGAAGTGGCAGACTGCGTGCTCGGTGTCGCGCAGAGCGTAGACGGAACTAGGGTACGCTCTCGCCAGAGCTGCGGCTTAGCGGCATCTTGGAAGCCTCATTCACCGGTCTATTTTTACTTGACGCGGGTGTCACTCCTGTGGTGTCCAACCTATGTCCCCCATCTTCGAATTAATTTTCCCCCGTTCACATTTGGGATCCACTCTTAGCCACCGTGCGGCATACTTGTGTACTATAGCTCTTGTCTCTGTTTGCACTTACTTCTCTGTTTCAGGACGACACGTGTTTCTCTAGGAGGTCGGCGCGGAGCTGTCAGTGTAGGGAGCAGCGCGTCGAGTTACGTGACAACTGCCAACGTTAACTGGAACAGGACGGCTGTGACGTTTGCCGTCCGGCCAAATGACCAAGCCGTGAAGCTTGGCGTTCTGCGAGGACGCTACGGCGTTGACATCGCTAGGTCTAACCGTCTACGGGTACGTAGGTGTTCGCTGCTGGGCATCTGAGTTTTTGGTGAATCCGAGAATCTCTGTACCTGTAGTTGTGGAGCTTTCGTGGCGAAGCATATTGCTGGCATTGGTTGGTGAGCCCTGCGTCCGGGGAGGCGAGCTTGACGTCGGGATAGGAAAGAGCAGTGACGTACGTAATTACTGAGTCCGGGACGCGCATACCTTAGAACTACTCAGCAGTCAGGCGCTGTCCCCTGCACGGAGTGGTGCCTCCGCTGCACTGGTGAGGCCACGAAGTATGAAGGGGTGCGTGTTTGAACCTGACCGGGCCTGCTAATGGAGACCAAGCACAGCGTGCTGCCTTCTGTAGTACCTATTGCCACACTGGGTAAGACTGGCCTCACCACCTTCCAGTGTGAGTCCGCGGTGTCGAGTGAGAGAAGAGGGGCAAGGCGAAGAAGGTATTTGTTGTGTCCACGCGTAGATCAGATGCGTGAGCCACTCGATTCAGCGCGGGGTCGACAAGGCGCCGAGTCGCAAGGGGACGACGTGATTCTGTCGACTCCGACATTCGATTGGCGGCGACCAAACAGAGAGCCCCTCGTACCAGCCGTCGGAGTGACCAGGGTTCAGCTAGCTGCCTCTTCGTGATGAGAGTGGTCGTTTCCCACCACAACAGAGATGTTGCTTACACAGTCGCCAGGGAGATCGCCTGTTCATCTGCATCAGTTGAGCGCCGCTCTCGATCCTGTGCGACTTCTTTGTTTCAGACGTCTGCTGTAGAGACCGTGATGCGCTATGTGGAAACTGCCACTGTAGTGGACCAGATAAACCGGACTTACGGGCAGAGAGTCCGCATTCGTCGCTTCAGTTTCAATTACACAAGGGATTTCACGATTCCACGGTTCGACTCGCCAGGCCGAACCCCGGGTTTGCGTCAGGAGCTTGCTGTCAACTGGGGCTCTCTCGGTATCAGTGTGGGCACGGATGTTCCCGACAACGAATACGCAATTTCAGTGGGCCTGCGCGGTTATCAGTTCTCTGTCTTGCGAGACTTTTTCCAGCGTCTGACACAGTTCCAAGGGAACTGGGGACGCGGTTGGCAGCTCGAGATTGCCACAAAGTTCGAGGATCCAGTCAGTCAGCTGATCTACTATCAGGTCGGCTTCGGGAGACTAGGTCGCCTCTATGCTACTGCAGGCGCCGGTGTTGGGTCAGAGGGAACGCCGATGGCGCTTGTGCAGGTTCAGGGCAACGACGCCAGTGTGGCATTCAAGGCCGTGGAAGAAGCCGGAGTTCGTATCTTCAATATCGGTTTCACTGTTGGACGATTCACGTACAGCTGGGATTCGGTCGTCGACTACAACAAGATTGCCTTGCCACTTTCGCCCATCAACGCCGTTCTCAAAACGCTACTCGAAGTCACTCCGTAGCGCGGGTCCATGTGCCTCGGCCTTCTACAGCATTCGTACAGCGAGGCCGCCTTGGTTAATCGAAGAAACCGTTCGCTGCTACGTGGTGGACTGTTTCCGTGATCCGTGGGAAGGGCCAGCTTTTGTGAGGACGTGGTCTGGAGTAATGGGACTCAACAGTAGAAGCATCCTGGACGTGGTCTCCCGTCAGTAAAGCCTGTTCTGAACAAGTCCGGAGTGCATGACATTTGGCTTTTCCGCTCCGTCCGACAAGCGCACGGTCTCGTCTCTCGTTTTCCTTTGACAGGCCAACAATCGTTTCGTTTCTGTGTGGTAGACACACATCGGCGTCGTCATAGCGAAGAATGACGGAGTCATCATTCGTACTCCTTGGACACTCAGGGTACTACATCGTGACATTGATGTGAGACGACGTGCCTCTTGAGGTAGTAAACTCAATGCTGTTACCAGCCGTTTCTTTCCAGTACCCTTCGGCTGCCTATGCTGCGCGTCTTGCGCACGCATGTGCCTAGTGTTACTCAGTCCCGCTGCGATGTGAAAACACTCCGTCAGGGACTCGGAAGAAAGATCAGACGCAGGGTCTATGGACCACCGTAGCCCGCCATGTCGCCTCTGGTGTCAGGTGCCTTTCTCCAGCTCCCTGTGACTGATGCACTTGGCACATGCCTTGCCTCAATAGACGCAGCGTAGCTGATTCTGACTGGGATGTTAGCTCTACCATCAGCCAGGAAGGTATGTTCACGGTACCCTGAACAGTTGCAGACTGAACTGGCTATGAGGTAGATACACCGCGTGCGCCAGAGCTTTTTTCGCCCCAAGCGCCGGACACAAGAGAATGCCCCATCGACAGAACATAGTAGTCCCAAAAATATCCCACTAGGAAAGAATGCAGTAGAATCCACATACTTCAAAACCTGTATTGAACTGAAACAGAAACTAAAAAAACGACAGGAAGCTGACACCAACTCATTCCACCTCGATCACACATTCAAGGTCTCCTGACGTTGCCTCAGCTCCCTGTACACCGGTAGGCCGCGTCTCCCCGACTTTCAAGACTTCTTCAGTCTTCCGTCTTTTGTTCTCTCCTGGTGCAGCAGCCCCGGGAGCGTCAGCCTCTCCAGTAGTTCCTCTTTTCGCCCCTCCTCCTCCTCTTTGAGTGCTATCAGCTCCCACAGCAGATGCAGTAAGACCGTCAGGGGATGACTGAGATGCCACAGCACCAGCATTAGCTGTCTCCTGTCCCCCCCCACTGTCTCCTTTTGGCCCTCCTCGCTGTCCTGCGCTTCGTCCGGTACCACTCGGTCTCCCCTTCTTCACGCTTTCTCCTCCGCCTCCTCCCGAAACTTTTCCGCTTTTCAAGAACAACTCCATTGATGGAGCACCCGCTCGAGTAGCTTTTCCGAAAGCCGCAAGAGCTTCTTTGGCCTTTTCGATCTCTTGAACCTCCATGCCACATCTCACTGGCAAACCCAAAGAGAGTTTCATCACAGCGACTCCCGGTGTGGGTGTCGTCGCGTGTGCGGTTTGGTCCTTGTTCTCCTCATTAGGGTTAGGGCAAGGAACAGGAGGATTATGATACAAGAGTTTTCTACATGCCATGACAAAGGCAGTCTCTAATCGAGTCTGTAACTCTTCAAGAGCGTGTTCTATGGAAATCACCTCTGCTTCATCCCTTCCATCCATAGTCATACGACCCTCCGTTGCACCAGCCCCGGCTGTACGTAGAGATCGGAGTTTCCTAAGTAATTGCATAGGTTGCTGTGGAGCAGCACCTCGTATGGCGACTACAGCATCACGTAAAAGACGTAAGAGACGTCCATCAATACTAGCTGTTGTCCCATCATATGTATTCTGTGGTTCAACCTCAGGGACACCGACATCTGGGAACAGCTGTGTTATAGCACGGTGCATTTCACGCATATCAAGTACATCAGGACAGCTCATTACGAGGGTCTCAAAGACCGTTACAGCTCCATCTAATAATGACCGAACTACTTCGGCCTGCATCTCGCTATTGGTTTGTTGCGCATCTTCATCTAAAATCGTACTGCTTGTCCCTGCGCCTCCACCACTACCTGTTACAGGGCCCCCCTGAGTATTTTGCAGTTGAAGAACTTGAGACTGGATACTATGAAGCTCACTCCCCGGACGTGGTGGAGAAGAAGGATCGTCTATCAGACCTAACTGAAGTTCATTCTGAAGTTGTAAAAGCTGTACACGTCTAAGTAACTTGAGCTGCGCATCGAGCTGCTCCACAATAAGCTTTACACCTTGAACAACTTCATCTAAGGTCTCGATCTTTTCTAAACCACCGTATATCCACCCTTCTCCGGCAACTACTGAAGAGGTATTGGCATCAGCTGATAGAGACGTAGACGATGAATCATCTTTTCCGCCCCCATCTCCCTTCATTCCTGATTTCTCTTGGACATCTTCTGCGCGAAAACGTGTCAGCTGTTCTTCCTTCTTCTTTTCTGTTCGTTTCAGTGTGAACTTCGCTAGAAGAACAACTGCTGCCGATGTAGCAAGATAGAGCCGCAGTTTGGATCGGTCATATGCAGGTCTCCGTTGCTTTAGAGCTTGATAATGATTACTTAGCCATGCATCGGGAGGTAAGAGCTTCGGACAACCTCGAGCATATAGATGACGTAGATGACGTAAGGCAAGGGAGGCATGACCTGAGATGAGCGCCGCGTCGACTAGTAACAAGCGGGGAATACTTGTCCACAGACCGGCTTGCCGGCTGGAATGATAACATCAGAGAAAGAAAAAAAAGAAAAGGCAAAGAAAGAGAGAGATAAATCAGTTGTTAAGATAGTTTGATCCATATAGAGATTCACCACACTGGACTGAAAAAGAGCCTATGAGGTGTCATGTCCTGGGATGACAGCACCTTACACTATAACAGGTGCATATCCACCCATACATATCTACATAGAAAATACGTCCACGCTCTACACACATTATCCACTCTACACATATACACGCATATAAACCTACTGAATCATACGGGAAGAGATGCCTTCAGACATCCACTTCTCTGGCGTTATTCTAACAACAGTTGTCTTCTCTAGCTCGATCTCTTCTTTTTCTCCTCTCACTCTTTCTTCTTGGTTCTTCTCTATCTCCGTCATCTTGATCACGTGAAGAGAAGGACATGCAGATCCACCCTTGTAACAGTCACACACACTCCTCCTCACCCCCCCTAGGTATGTTGAAAACGCTTCCATTCCCCACCGTTACCAGAAGAAAGAATTCAGGGCATTTGCTGAGGTAGGATTGACTCAACTGGCTCAGACCACATCTACCTACCTACATCCGTCCACCTCCTCAAGCAGGTAGGGAGGTATACACCGAGGTATAAGAACGACTGCCTAACCAGCAAGCCTTAACCTAGGACGCCGCGCATAAAGAACTTCTCCCGCAGACAAAAACACACACACACTCTCACCTCTTTCTGATTCGCTATTGACCTAGGCTCGAAGCATCTCAGGGAGCACCAGGGACAAAAGAGACTTTCCTCATAATAAAAAAGGGACATGAAAGCACAACCCGCCATCACCGCAGGGATGCTGTCGACTGGTCCAAGCAGATGGCTACATACAAACATATGTATACACATATAAAGATATATGGACATGTATATAGGTATATTTACATATCCAGGCACACACTGATGCACATCCACGCATGTATGCATGGGTGTATAGAATATCGAAGAGTGTGTAATATGTAACGTCTGTTGTCTTACCTTTTCAACGCTAAGTACTGTAGCACCTCAATACAATCAGCGACAACATCGGCTGGAGAACTGAAAGGTCTCAAGATGTCTAGATCTTCTTTTGTCTCTTGATTCTCTTCATGTTGTTCTTCTTCTTTCTCATGATCCACAGAAACGAACAACTGTTGACGTGAGCGTAGTCTTGTGAATTCTGTCTTGATGTCTCGATCTTTTTCTCCTCTCAGATAATGTCGAATCAAGCGATCAAGTCTCTTATCAAATCCTCTGTTGTCTCCCTGTGTGTTCCGGTCTCCTGCCTCTTGTTGTTCTCTCTTCTCTTCACCCCCATGTGACTTCTTCCAAGGAAAGAGTGCTGCGACTTTCCATAGAGCTCCCTTTGACGCCACAAGGACTTTCAGTCTTAGTGCATGCAAATGATATAAAGGCATAGCTAATGGTAGAACATCTCCATCCGCTTCTACAAGCTCCTCCATATCTGTTAAAGCTTCGTAGTAATGCCTCAAAGAGACACGAGCAGAAACGAAGTTCTTCTTCTTCTTCTCCGGCTCGCATGAGTTCGCCGCCGGAGTTGTTGTCGCCTCTCCCTCCTTATCTTTCTTCTCGAGCATCGACGGATCCTTTTCTCTCTCTAATACCTCTCCCTCAGAAGAAGAAGAAGATTCTCTCGTCGTCTCCGCCTTTTCTGTTTTACGGCGTTTATTCTGTCTTTCACTTGTATCTTTCATCTGAGCTTCAACTGAGCTTGGGTCTAACATAGCTTCAGCTCCAAAAGCCTGGATACACGACATCATCAAGGCATCTGATGCGTCACATAAGGCTGATGCATAGAATACACTTGCTATACAGAGACGACGATCTTCTCCACACAGTCTCTTCTCCTCGCCTTCTTCTCTTTCTTTCTCTCCTTCTTCTAAAAGACTCGTCTTTTGACTGTTGCTCTTCTTCTCTTCTTCGTCTTGTCTTTCATTCCCGTCACCATTCATCATGACAACGTCGACTTCTCCTTCTCCTCTACCCCCCTGCGAGAGAATCTTCACCTCTTCAGCATCTTCATAGGGATAATGTCTTGCAGCATGTGTCAGCTCATTACATACAGATTTGATAGCTGCTAAGACACCTGTGATTTCCCCTTGAGGTAGTCTCACGAGATCCTTATATTGAGCAGGGAGCTGAATCGTCCACTGAGCTAATCGAGCGAGCCACTTCGATCGCATTAAAGGCAAAGGCCATAGAAAGGTCTCTGCGTCCACCCACATCTTACAGCGAGATAAGGACGCCGTCGATGTCCATCTCCAGACCTCCTTCCCGTCCTCGTCCCCTAGCTTCTCCACCCCAAAGAGCTTTCTTCCTTCTGAAGGAGCTGAACCCCCTGTAGACAGCGTGTCTATAGACGAGACACTCGTCTCCTCCTTCGATGGAGAAGAAGAAGGTGTAGAAATCTTGTTGTTATGAGTTAGCGTCTCCGTCTTCTTTGATACAATGTCTTCCCGCACGTTGAATGCCGCCGCTGTTAGAGCAAGAGCTCTGGCGTCATAAACAAATCGAAGAAGACCACTTGCTTCTACAATAAAGCTGCGAAGAGCACGCACGTCTTCTACTGTAGGTACAGCTATCAGATACCCTTGGCCTCGTCTCCCCCGCGTCGAAGGGTCATAATCCTCTGTTAGTGAAGAATCTTGGGGTAGAGATTGCCCCGCGTCTCCTTCTGATTCTAAGACAGCTAGCATTTGCTTCGCTTCTTCTTCTTCCTCTTGAGAAGAAGTCAGGATGTTCTTCTTAGAAGAACTCTTCTTAGAATCTGCTACTGTAGTAGGATGATCTTGCCCCCCTTGGCCTCCGTTGAGTTCATCTTCTTCTTCTCCTCCTCCTCCTTCTCTGTTCTTTTCTTTTCCTAGGAGAAGTTTCTGTAATTCACTTAGAGATCCATCCCCTCTACTTCCTAATGGTGCCTTAGCAAAGAGACTAGCTAGAAACAGACAGTTACTACGGGTCTTGTCTTTACTGTCACCCCCCCCTGCTGTCCATCTTTGTCTATGGAGATCAGCAGCTATAGCTGCATAAGGACGCCGTGAAGTCATAGTCTGATTGTTTGTATATCGGAAATGCTTCCATAGAAGAACAACGAGAAGAAGAGCATCGAGACGTGCCACTACAAACCGCCATTGTAGCTCAGCAGGATCATCGATCTTCTTACTGCTCTGTTTCATCTTGGACCACCATGAACTAGAAAGGATAGCCACATTCAACTTCTCCCATATATTTTCACGCGTTGTAGCGGTTTTTGCTTCAACCATTTCGAAGCGACTCTTCATGTCGATATTCACCTCCTTGAGTGCATTGAAGCGCTTCATTGCAGCTAGCCATATCTCACCACAAAGATTACTCACTAGACACGCATGGGCAAAGAGTTGCAACAAGATCTCTTCACATGGAGCTGCCTTATCTCCAGGACACCCTACATATCTCCATAGAACAGACACCATTGAAGAAGTCGACGATGCTAAATCTCCTACTGCTGCTGCTGTCGTTCCTTTCTTTCCTGTCATCGTACTCATCGACATCATAGAACTCTTGCCTCCTCCTCCTCCTCCTGCTCCACCATTCCTTGGAAACTCTCGAGTATTCCCCCCCACTGCAGTCTTTCCGCTGAAGTTCAAGGAGGAAGTATTGAGAGAGGAGCTGAGGGTATGTAAAGACCCGGGAGGAAGATGTCCTAGCTGATTTTCTTCTAAGGCTCCCTTCCTCATATAGTTGAAGAGTTTGTTCTGTGAGACAAAAGCTGATGGATGACCTCCACCGAAACCGGTAAGAAGTCCGCCACCCCCTGCAGCTGCATGTTTATCTAAGAGAAGAAGAACCACCTCAAGAAGGAGACATGCAAGAGATGTCCATAGAGATGGATTCGCTGGGGCTAAAGCAGCCGTACGTGCCGCTAAACCAACCCGTTCTAACGCTTCAACTTCCGTGGATGCTGTTCGCTGAGATTGTTGAAGAAGTTGAAGAAGATGAAGAGAAAAGCCTCGAAGACTTGGCGGACTCCCATGCAACGGCCTTTGCCCTACAGCAGATAGGGCTGAGGCAGCTAACACTCGAGAGATCGAAATCACTGTGCCATAGGGAAGACGATCAGGAGTGAACGACGGCAACAGCAACACCCCAGAGGGCGCATCATGTACGTCTGATGGTATATGATCGGAGGCCTTTCCTCGATAAAGTAATCGTGCATGCAGAAGGTCTTGCAACCTTGCAATCGATTCCTTGGATTCTTTCTCGGAGATTTCGTCGCCTCTTGAACCATCCTTCATCGCACCTACTCCACTGTTTGATTCCGAATACCAAAAAAGAGGACAAGGAAGAGACGTCAAAGAACTCGACCTCTCTTTTCCTTCTTCTTCTTCGGAAGATACGAAGCTCTTAGGTTCAGTGCGATCGCCCCCGGTGGAGGGGGGCCAATAAGCGTCTAAGAGAGATTGATGTTTGGATGAAGGAATGAAATGCAATAGAAGAAGAGTTTGTAATAGATGAAGTTTATAGATATGCTGAGAATAGGGTGTATAGACATAAAGAGGGGCGACACCAAGACTCGTTGGATTGGCTTGATGTATGAATTTCTTCCCTCCTTCCACTTTCGCTAGACATCTTAGTCGAACTTCTAGATCTTCTTCTGTCTGTTCTGAGTACCCATAAGAAGAAGACGACAAGCCTGTCCTCCAAACTCCTTCATTCCCTCTCTGATCACTAGATATCTCTTGTGTCGATGCGATGGACTTGAGATATGCACGGGCTACCCATGGTGGAGTTGTTTTGGAGATGTCACTTTTAGAGGCTTCATCAGCATTCGATGGTTCTATAAGATGACAAATAGATCGAAGAGAAGGAAGAGGTCGCAATAGAGCCACCTCCTGCTGGCTCTGGAAAGAACTGCTGGCCCCGTCGATCTGCTGTTGAAGAATCTGCTGCATCTGTAGAGGGATCTGCAAAGGCTGAGAGAGTTGAAGTTGCTGAACGGAGAGTAAGAGAAAGAGGTGAAGATATCGAGGAAGAACAAGAGGATCGGCTGCATGCGACCAGAATAATGAAAAAGTTAGACCAGGTGGATAAGGAAAAGGTAAAGGAGAAAGACACGTCGATGAAGGTAAATGAAGAAATGGTGGAAGATATGAAGGGACAGATACCTCCGGAGGACTTGGGGAATTGAAAAGTAGAGTATCTGACGCAGCAATTGCACTACGTCCAAACTCCCGTGTCTCCCTTGATGGGAAGAGGAACGTCGAGATGGAGAGAGGCTGTACATACACATCAGAAGAAACAGTCACAGGCGCAGCACCACCACGCGCACGCAATGATTCTGATGACTAAAAGAGACGAAACACAAGAAGACTTCTTCTCTCATCTACTAAAAAGAAAGAAAGAGGACATAGAGGAAGAGAAGAACGTGTGTGAAAAGAAAAGACAAAAAAGTCGTTCCTCGTATGAATGGAACGTATACCTTATCAACAGGCAGAACCATCTTCGGACTCGACGAGAAAAACAAGAAGAGACAGACGTCTGACTTAGGTACGTGAAGAAAGAAAGAGATCGAAGTAGAGACTATCATCCACCCAGAACATGTCAACGTATACAACGTCTATTGAAACAAAGGAGAGGACAACGAACCGCTGAAGAAACAACAAGAAACATGTAGAGATAGAAAGGGTGTACATACGACAGAGGGCGTGGTACCTATCATACTCAGTACATCTCCACTTAGCACTACCGAATCTAGAGAGAAACAGACTGCAGAAAAGAAACGAAAACAACTTAGAGAAACACTGCTTTCTTGTTCATTCATCGATCCATCATCGGAAAGGAGCGGTATCTATCCATCTACCTATCTCTCTCTAACTGTAAGACAGAATCGACAGTTGTTTGCATCATTCAGGGTTGAGCTGCGCTCCCTATGAAAATATTCGACTTGTTCTCGTCCATTCCATGAAGTTTCTCCACAGTCTAAGGCCCAATCTGATATATAGAGGTACGGGTTGCTGCTAGGAGAGATCACATACCAGATGAATGTGTATGTGCCAAGACACCTCAGACACCAAGCATATCTCTTCCAAGGAATTTTGATCAAAGATTTTCTAGAGCCCTGTCCCGCTATACAGTTATCTAGGCTTCCGCTGTATATGGATAGATATGCTCTATGTGTCGATGATCAGGCAGAAGATCCTGGGCGTGTTCTGAAGTCTGTGGAAACGATTTAAATAGACAGAGATCTAATTATACAAGAAGCTCTTCCTCGATAAAAGAGAAGAGTAGAGAGAAGAGAGAACATCGGAGAGAGATGGGACAAAAGCCGCTCGTCCTTGTTGTCTTACTTTTCCTTTAGATGGGCGCTCTGTTGCCCATGGTGCACATCTTTGGACAGCCCGGTGTATGTACACCCCAAGAATAGCTGCAGGGAGAGAACCTTCAACAAAGTTACTTCTCATTTGTTCCTTTGTCGTTTTCATCACGAGTTTATCTAGTGGTGGAGTAGGTCTTAAGACCGGCTGTCCATACACTAGAAAATAACAGCATGCAATACAATGTGCGATATCGCCTAATCTGTCTGAGACTTCACTAGCTGCCCAGCACCATTTCTTTCCTTGTCGTTCTTTTCTTAGAGTCTTCCTCGTTCCATCATCCTCATCGTCTTTTCTTTCTGGTGTATTTGATATCATATCAGTCTTTCTTGAAATACTACTCGGGGAAGGCTTTTTCCATACGCCTGCCGCCCTAGAATAAGACATCTCCTCTGTTAGAGCTGTCGCTGCCCTTTGCACTTGGAGAAGTCGAGCAGCAAGAGGAATAACGAGAAACACATTACTTCCAGAGATAGTTGTGAAAGGCGCGAATTCAGCTATAGCCTCTTCCTCATACGGCGATGTCTGTAAGGAGGTTCTATTCCCCTGAGCTTCTTCTTGTATTTCCCCTCCTCCTTCCTCTTCTTTCCTCTCTTGTACATTCTCGCTCATTTTTTGACGAAGGGCCTGTGTCATCATAGTCGTTGCTCTCTCGGCATCAGGGCCATACGACAATGAAGAAGAGACGATCCGGCTCTTAAGTGACTTGGAGAACAAGTTGTCTCCCCCTTTCTCCTGTTTGGACTTTTCTAAAGAGTCTAGGGAATTCTCAAGATGAGGAACCTCAGGTCCATCTAATGTGTATGGTGATAAAGCTTTCTCTTCTCCTCCTTCTCCTTGTCTCTGGAAATTTGAACGAGGAGAAGAAGAACACACTGCCGCAGAAGCACACACGAGAAGCTCCTGTTCAAAGCCTCGCACACATGAGATTCGCATGACTCGCAAACAAAGCTGTAAAGCTGCAAGCGGAAGAGAAGAAGAACACACCCCTCCTGGGAGGTAAAGTTCTAAGCCGGGGAACTGTCGCTTTCCGCTACCCGAGGAGGCTTGACTGAGAGAAGATGCTCGGTCGCTGATCTGTACAAGAAAAGAAGAAACCCACAGCCAAGATTAAAGAAGAATCTTTCCTCCTCCATTTTTCACAGTCGTCTTTTAAAAGTCTAGGGGTGGGTAGATGCTTTGGACTGGTGTCCTCACGATGTAGATATGTGTGTGTGGATATATAGATCGATTACGTGGAGACAGTTTACATGGACAATCCACACGTGCAAAGGAGGAGATGCGCAGCTTTCCCTAGAGAACGTCATATATATATGTATATAGAGTGCTTGCATGCATGCATGCAAAGTCTATTATTGTGAGTCATATGCTAGACATAGAAGAGTTTCACAAATGGATCCACAACACTCGAAATAGCCGCGAGGATAGAATCGCTGAACTGGTCTACCCTTGCTTGCTTGTCGAGATAGAGAGATGAATGAACAAAGAGATCTATAAGTTGATAAATAGACAAACAGAGAGATACATAGACAGATAGGTCGCCTCAGTAGAACGGGTAGATTCTCTGGTCCCCTAACCCCGTCGTTCTCTCATAGATATGTATGCTGAAAGAAATCCCAATTTTTCTTCACCTCATACACACATATCCCTCAACAATAGCATTGAAACGCCCGCATATAAATAAAGAAACACGATTTTCTATCTATCTATCTTTGATGTATCTCTGATCTACATGCGTACGACTAAAAATATGTCTCATAGACACACCCCCCTGATGGTTCCGTATGAGGAGAAGAGAGGGGAAGAGACTCACTACTCCTGGTCGACTTCCACCTGTTGTGGGTCTTGGTGCTGGTGCATAGACATTGATTCCCGAGAGTTTCCTTTCCCAGGGGAGTTCGTATTCTTCTCTGCATGCATTCCTCAACCATTCAGGTACTAGAGCCACAGGAGCAGGTGCGGCTGAAGCAGCTTTTGCCGCTCTTTCTCCTCGTTCACCTTTCTTGGATTTACTTTCCGACGGAAGAAGAGCCTTTCCCCCTGTACTTCCTATCGCTCCGCTTCGTTCTCCTCCTGTAGCTAGTCCCATCAATCCTTCAAGCTGTGAACTCCCTGCGCCATCACCTAACTCTCGAACGAGCATTTCAACCTCCAACGCAGACCAGACTAACTGGCCTAATCTCGCCGCATACTCACCTCCATCAAGAGCTCCTCTCTCTTCATTCCGACCAACAACCGCATCTCCTAGAGCTCCAGATAGAACCGCAGAGACAGGGGAAAGAGTATCTAAGAAAAGAGAAGATGCATCATCTCCTGCCCCTATGAGAACCCCTGTACCACCACGACCCCCACTAGGAGACCCTCTGCTAAGACTACTCCCAGTAGGTGTCGAGATAGATGTCTCCGATACTCCTCCTCCTCCGCCTCCTCGCGTCTTTGAGCTTGTTGGTGTCGGGGATGCCGCTCGAGATCCTCGAGCTGGAGTGACACCTGAAGCAGGAGGAGCGCCCGTTGAAGCGGCAGCCCCTGAGTGAGTGGCCAGTGGTCCCCCCCCTCCATCATCTAGAGTAGACATGGGAGTTGATGGATCTCGGAAACAAGAGATGTCCATAACACAGCTGTCTTCATCTTCAAGAACAGGAAGAATCCCTGTTAATGGATGTAATTGCCAGTGCAACTCTTCAGCATCATCATGGCCAGGTCGTTCTTCTTCTTCTGAAACGGTGGTCATTCTCTTCTCCCCCCTTTCACGGGGGCCCGCCGTCTCCTTCTCTTCTCTTCCAGTTGCTATGGCTTCAAGAGGTGCTCCTATCAGTAGTAAGAGAGAATGTAGACACCATCTAGCTAGCTGTCCACTGAAACATAAATCTCGCCAAGCACTTCCTCGTCTTGCAGCCATCGTGGCTAAGGCCAAAGCAGCAGAGGCCGCTGCCCCTGCCCCTCCCGCGCCACCTCCAGCGGTCACAGCAGCTATGCCTGCCGCAGCGGGGAGAAATTGGTATTTCTTCTTCTCAACGGCCGCGGTACAACAGGAACAGAAGGCTGAGACAGCGACTAATTCAGTCAAGATGAAGGCACCTAAAGCAATACATAGGCGTGATGCTGTACTATGAAGGTAGCATCCATCTGCGGGTGGAGCATTGGTAGTTTTACTAGTAGTAGTACCAGTGGAAGAGGATGAAGAGAAATCCTCATCTGGGAGATCTTCTCTTCCTCTTCTTTCCTTTGAAGGACTCCCCCTACGATCTATGGAGGCTTCACTCCTCTTATCTTCATCTCCTTGTGTCTGAGAAGAAGAAAGAGACTGTCGGTGCCTCTTCGCTGGGCTTGATGAGAAGATAGAAGCCTCTTTACCATTTGCCGTAGGGGTCCCCCCAGCACTTGATGAAGCACAAGTTGAATCGAAGAGAGAAGAATGACCATCATCTTCTTCTTCTTCTTCCTCATCTTCATCTTCTCCATCTTCTTCCATCTGAAGTTCTTGTCCTTTCACGAGCCATTTCGCAGTGGATCTATTAGGTGGGACAGCTACACCCCAGACACAGAATGGTGTATCTAGTGTAGGAAGGACTTGCTGGGCAACTTGATGAGGGGCACCAGCACGATAGCTGTCTGTTCCATTTCCCGCGTCTCTCCCTCTGCAAGCCGAGACAGAAGAAGATTGCAGACCGCTGGGGCTGTTATGATCAGGATGATGAGGACCTGTCTCCTTTTCATCTCCTACTATGACCGAAGAGGGAGAAGAGACAAAAGAACCTCTCTCCACTGTACTTGTACTACTATGCTCCCTTTCCATAGTCTCTTCTCCATCTTCGCCCCCTGTCCTACCTGAGGGAGTAGCAGGGGTTGCCGCCATAGAGGAAGAAGAAGGTAAAGGAAGAATGATCCCTGCTTGTGATGGAGAAGCGCTTGAAGAGAAGGAAAGATCAGATGAGACACATGGAGTACGCTCACGAAGACCAGCACCATGACTATGAAGCCGAAAGACTTTCAAACAAGAAAGAAAGACAGGGAGAGAGCATGTAATAGCAAGAAGAAAGCTGTCATCTACACCATAACGTTGTCGACGGACAGGCTCCATAGGATAATTCGGATTCACAGCCATTCCTAGACAAGATACAAGAGGCGCATCTAGCGTTCGGCTTGTTCGTAAAGCTAAGAGAGAGAAGATATCTCCATATAGAGACGTCAAACGTAAGAAATAACTCTCCAAGATAGGACTTATCGAGAGTAAAGTGCTCTTCCTCTTCTTCTCCGTTTTTCCTCTCTTAGGATCCAGAGATACACCCTCTCCAGGTAAGGGGCGACTCATCGCTAGAAGAGAAGTAGGAGGAGTCATCAAAGGAGTCGGATGGGAAGATGATCTAGACGAAGAGACGTTAGAGAATTCGGGTGACGTAATGGATGTCTTCTTTGATCCCCCCCTATTCATGATCGATCTTTCCTCATCTTGACATGCCGATCGGCTGGAAATCGAAGAAGAAGAGAAAGAAACAGAGGATGCACCTAACGCAGTGGTTTCGCGTGAAACACGTGAGAGAAAAGGGATCGTGGAATGAAAGAAATAGACAAGATCAGCTTGGAGATCTGGAGAAAGTAACTCGAAGCCATTACTACCATTATTTTGGAGACATGTATGCGAGGGATCTTCATTCTCAGAAGACAAATTCATAGAAGAAGGTTTCCCTTCTCCTCCTCCTCCTCCTGTTGATAATGATGAGGTCGGTTCTTCCGAAGTATAGCGCTGGGCCTGTTCTTGGACACGTGAGGCAAGAGAGACAAGATGTTGCTCTTCTTCTTTCAGCGTCTCAACTAAAGCATCGAGAATCAACGCTTCAGCTGTCTCCCCGGCTTCGGATGTAGTTTCGCCCCTCCTTCCCGTCTCTTCCCCCTCTGACGATGAACTGGCTGTAACGTTGTCTTGATCCTTCTCCAACCCAGATGAAGAAGACGGACTTGAATCTGTAGACACTTTGTCCCCTTTAGACTCTGACGAATTTTCTCCTCCTTGTTGAGAAGAGGAAGAAGCGGAAGACTTCTCTTCGGCGTCCTTCTTCATTCTGTCTTCCCCCTGAGACGCTTGATCGCAGACCCGATGCTGGTCTTGTCCTCCTAACGATGCGATAAGAGAAGATCCTGTGAATGAGGAGGAAGAAGAAGCACGATCGGGAGTATGTAAAGAAGTTAAGGTCTGAATATCGATACCTTCCGATACAACTGCTGCTATAGCTTTACGGCGTAGAAGACTGAGAGAAGGTCCCCACTCGGGTACTTCTCCCCCTCCTCCTCCTCTTGGTTCTTCCTTTGTATGATGACCAACCACATCTTCTTTCTCATCTCTTTCCTCACACGATGAAGAGGAAGAAGAACTTCTGCTTGTCTCTTCTGGTGTCTCCGTATCACCCTTGTCTGTTGAAGAGGACCCTGGTGCACCCTTCAGATGGCTTTCCTTGGAAGAAAAGGCGAATCTTCTGTCTTGTTGCTGTATATGATGATCAGCATCTTGAGAAAGTTCATCTAAGAGTGTGAGAGCAGCTAAAGCGGCTATCGCACCTTCTCCATTATCTGTAGATAAAGGAGACAAACAACTCCCGGGTGTCCCCCCGACTTTACCTTCTGCTGCTAAAGCTCCTGCCAACTGTCTTTGAAGAAGAGCTACCCATGCCAAGAGCTTCTTCATACAAAAGTTAAAGAAGACATTCGCTTCATTCTTCTTTGTCGTTCTCTCCAGAACCTCGCTAGACATCTCCCCATCTTCCGAGTTCTTCATCGTAACCGTCTTGCTCGAAAGAGGTGTTTTCTCCCTCTTTCCTTCAGCTTCATCTTTTTCTTTCTTCTCAATCTCCTCCTCCTTCCGTTGAGGTGATAGACAGGTGGGCTCACCACCGTCATAACATGCCGCAGCAGAGTAGATACACGTGCCCCCGACGTCTAGAAGCTCTTCCATCTGTTTGAGCTGGAAAGCTTTGATAGTCAAGAGGGTAAGGCGAGACATAGCGCCTTCTTCATTGTTGCTTTCTTCTTTCTTCATGATGCCTTTCTCAACACTTCCTTCTATCTTCTTATCATCTTCTTTTCTTTTCTCTTCTGCTTTCTCTCCCAGGCTCTCTTTATGATGAGCCCGTAGATCCTCACTCTGTGGCAGGAGATAAGGACTGCTTGCAGCCGCCCCAGAGAGAAGACAGAGGGCGACATCAAAGAGGAAAGAAGGGGAAAAGGATAGGGGTGAAGAGGGAGAACACCTCTCAGTCTCTTCTCTCTCTTCCTCTCTACCAAGATCGAGTTGGGTGAACCACTGACATAGAGCCTTAGCACATTTGCCTAAAGGTGTCCCTTCATACTTCGATTCCTGAGCTACTTGATGTAAAGCAGACCATGTAGATGTTTTCCACATACCAACTTTTACGAGATCTTTTGGATAGAAAGAAGCTGAGGAAGCGAAGGGCGATGAAATACTATGAGCTACAGTTTCCACCTTAACCGTTGTCTGAGGACTATGAGGAGGAGCCCATAGAGAGCTGCCCTTCGTCTTATCCGTCGATAGGGACTGTAGAGACAGCTGAGAGACGATACTAGCAACGAATGAAAAACACCGCATCGCCTCACATATGAAAGCACATAGGAAAGTACTCAAAGCAAGAGGTGTATAGACACGAGGGGGGGGTGGAGAAGACGAGAATGATGAAGGTGCTGCAACCTTTCCGTTTTCTGGTAAGAGAGGAATACAAGGAGAAGGATCTTGTGACGATGAAGGCTGCGAAAAAGAAAAGAAGGAGGCTTGAGGCGATGTAGGATACGCCGGTGCTTGCCAGTAAGACCTTGTAGAGATGAGAGCTTCAACCACCTATAGATCCGTAGATACAGAGACCACATACACACACAAAGAGAACTGGTTAAGGCCGCTAGGTTAGGAGTAGAGAAAAGAAGGAGAGGTTACTCAGCGAAAAGGAGAGTAGCCATAGAGAGATAGATGAAGAGATGTACATGGTGTAGATAGTCGACTGAAGAGAAAGACATATTCAAGTAACTTACACAGGACTGTGCTCTAAGACTTGTGCTGAAAAAGCCACAGAATGACTTCTCTCAATATGAAACTTCTATAGCTTCAAAATGAAGATATCCCGCCAGCTTGTCTGTACAGATAGTTTACACCGAGGCGCAACAAGCGAGAGACAGGCCTCAATAGTGATTCGATCCTTGTGGTCAATCGCACATACCTCCACATAGAAGAATAGGCCCCTGACAGGTAGAGTGAGTAGTCCGTTAGTCTCTCTCTGACTAAGACGCTTTGCAGACGACCACAGTGAATAGTGTATAGAGAACCTGTCCACATTCTACAGACTTCCGCCTAGACGGCTTTTTTTCTTTGCCTGCGGTGTATGATGATGTAGAGACCCCCTGACTCACGCGAACACAGGCGACCCCCGCCCATCACCTCTATGGTTTGAAGACCAACCAAAGTCCAATAGAAGCTACGCATAGACAGATCACTCTCTGCTTCACGACAACGACATCTAACTGTCTATACACCTGGGAGATGTTTACACTGGAGGGCGCAGTCATCCCACGTACCCGCATGAGAACACTAAGAAGTTCCAGGTGGACACTTCCTTCTCTTTTGTCTCCAGCTGTAGTTTGGAGTCCTAAGCGTTCTTCAATCGCCTTCAATACATGTCGCTGAGCTTCACATGAGAGAAGAAGCGTCTGATGTGTCTGTTGTCGCCCCCTCCTTTGTTCAGCGACAGGAGACTTGGGACCTTCCATGGTCTCTTGTTTCCCTTCTCCTTCATGACTTGCACATGGCGTTGTATCTCCACTGGCATCGCTAGTGAGTAAAGGCCTGAAGGGAGGAGCGAACAAAACAAACACGAGACATAGCTCACTCATCCTAAGTCGATTGCCTCCACACTTCGTGGGCTCTCTCTCTAAGAAATGTAAGAAAGACACAGGAATTTTCTGCTCCCATGGATTCTCCTTGTTTCCGCTTGTTCTTACAAGTTTTCTCTTCTTCATGCCGTCTCCATTATACACTCCATACCACATGGCCATATCTCTGCTCAGTTGGACGAGACTGATCGCATGCAGACAACTCGAACTGAAGAAGAATGATTGTGAGAATTTCATGAATATGAAGAATTTTGAAG
>NW_027153158.1:0-35586 GCF_002600585.1 Cystoisospora suis
GATTTGTCAGAGCCGGCGGAAGGAGAGAAGGAGCATGTCATTTATTCAGTCCCTTCTTTTGCTCAATCGTCTCCTGCGTCCTCCCGTGCAAAGTCGTTTTTCTCCTTTGTTAGTGGTGGCCCCGTTGTGAGAAACGACCGAATTTTTTCCTCGGTAACCTCTCTTCCTCGTAGGTTTTCTTCTTTTCCCTTGTCGCGTTGTCGGTCTTCATTCTCATCATTAGCTACTTTCCACGATTGTCTTCCTCACCTCAGTTGGGTGTTCGATACTCCTAGCTTACGTTCTAGCCGGTCTCATTCTCTAGCGATTGAAGATCGTCCGTTGCTCGCATCATCTTCCTTGCATCGATCTGCTTCCTACCCCCCTCCGGTTTTCTCGTGTACTTCTTTCTTTTCCTCCTCGCGTAGTACGCGTTGTGAGCGGGGCGTTCCTGTGGCACTTCCTGTGTTTTATTCTCTTGCGGGTTCATCATCGCTTCGGAGGGGCTACCCTAGTCTGTCAGCTCACGAAGAACAGCGAGATCAAGACGAACACAGCAAAGAAGCGGACGTGTCGAATTGTCAGGTGCGAGAGGGTAGCGACCAAGGAGAGGTGGAAGAGCAGAAAGCGGGGCGGGACGACTCAGAGGAGGGACAGGTTAAGGGGGACCAAGAGGATCGAGACAAGGGACTCTTCGAAGAGGAAGAGGGGAGACATTTTGCAAACGAAGAAGAGCCGAACAACAGAGACAGGAAAGAATCTGTCGTTCGTGTAGACGGCACGGACCAAGGAAAACACGAAAGTAAAGATTTTGCTGAAGGAGAAGAACAAGTTCCTCAGAAGGTACGAGTAGAGGTAGATGGCTCTCCAAGAGGGGATGTAGAGAGTAACAAGGTAGAGACAGCAACTGACGAGGAGAAAGGAGCCACAGAGTTTGAGGACACTCTAGTTTTTCCTGTTCCAGAAGAGTTTCATGACTTATCCATCTCCCGTCCTCCTCCAGAGATCTTCTGTATCTTTACTCGGTCACCATCTGTTTGCTCGCATCAGGATTCTGATCGACTGACCTCTGCAGCCACACTAGGCAGCGGCGAGTTTTCCTCTTGTCTCAGAGATCTGTTCCAGGAGACAGTTCGTCCGCTTTCTAGTTTCGGTCATCTCTCCCAGCCTCCCACTCATCGTGTGCAGGGCGGTTCTACTACGGCCACTCCTACAGTCAGCCACCATCTTGCTATAGAAGACAAGGAGGGTGTTACCGGGGATATCATTGGGGAGACTCCAAGAGACGAAGGAAAAACAGAGGAAGGAGTGAAGGACAAGAGAACGGAGAACGTTGTTGACGAAGGACAGGATCGACTTCAACAGGGAGAGGAAGGTGCTACCGTTATTAGGACAACTGTCCCGCTTCCATTTCCGCCGCCGCCGAAGGAAGATAGCTTTTGTCTGCTGGGCAAGGGAAGTCGATCCGGCGAGACAACATCAAGGAAAGGAGGACAGAAAAAAGTGTATGGTGGAGGGGGTTCAGGAAAAGGTCTAGAAAGAAAACAAGTTGAGAAGAAAACGGGAGGTGAAAGAGGAGCAGGACGAGAGGCGAGCCAGTTGAGT
Organism: Cystoisospora suis; assembly: GCF_002600585.1. Taxonomy (NCBI): domain Eukaryota; phylum Apicomplexa; class Conoidasida; order Eucoccidiorida; family Sarcocystidae; genus Cystoisospora; species Cystoisospora suis. Next base: position 1,585 of record NW_027153158.1, read on the forward strand.
AGAACACGCCTTTCCATTTCTAAACAAGGCGGAGACGATACAAGGAAAAAGCACCTGGCCGCTGGTGTCGTTGGCGAGCGTCGTCCGCTTGCAAACAAAAGTACGTGCTGCTCGAGTCAGAGTATCGGATCAGAGGTTTCTCAATCTCCCCTGGTGCGTAAGACCCCGTTCTCTCGAACTCCAGAAAGAGCGGAGGTCAAGCAGCAAGACTCCTGTCCAGTCCCCGCTCTCGCTTCTTGTCAGGTTGCCACCGAGGATCCCCGGTGTTCTCGTCTTACCAAGAAGAAGTCTCAAAGTGTACGCTTTCTTTCACCTATTTCCAAAGCGAGATCTCCCTATCCTCCACCCCGTCCTGCGTCTCCTCCTCTTCCAGCGGTCTCTTCTCACGTTATCCAACCTTCCTCTACAAACAGTTCAATTCAGTCGCACTCGCCCAGCCGTGACTCAGGCTCTCGTGAGCATCCACACCCAGGTATCCTGCGGAATTTACTATTCCAGCGGGAGCATCCTCCTCACGAGACGGGTCTGCTCAACCGACTGACAGAGAGGTGTGTGTTGTACGGCTCCCGCAGTCGACGTTCTTGTGAGGCAGATCGTCGTGTAAGACTCTGTAGGCAATCGCTTGAGGAGGAGACTGAAGCTCTTTCGGACGTCAAGCAACTTCCAGAGGGGAAGAGAGTTGCCTCGGTACAATCTGAAGAAGAAAAGCAACGGGAAGACCCTGAACCGACAGGATTACGGGAAGAGGACCTCAGTCCGACATCAAAGGTAAATCGAGTGACAGACGAGCGCGCTAGAGTCTGCGAGCGTCACATACAGGGCAGGTCTCAGAAAGGACAACAAGAGAAGGAAGGAAGAAGATTTGGAGAAATCTCACAAAGAAGCGGTGTAAATCAGCTTCTTGTTCCAACGATTTCGTCTCCACGGGATCTAAAGGCACCTGCGCTGTCTTCTAGTACTCCGTGTAGTCATCGTAATTCACCCCCTCCTTCGCTAGCTCGTAGTGGCTGTGGAGTTCTTACGGATGCTCTCCTCAAATCGTCATTTTCTTTCCCTTCGATCTCCCGACCAAACTCACGAGTAGTCTGTAGTGGCCGTCTGCGTCAGGAAAGGGATTCTCCCATCGGAGGTGCGACAGCTTCTGTCGTCGCCGACTCATCGAAGGTTGCTTCGTCACCCTCGGCTTCTGCTTCCGCGGCGTCTGTGGATGAGTTTGTTTCTGGTTCTGAAGTGACAGGGCGTCAAGGAGAGGTAACACGGAAACCACCTCAGGTGTCTCTCCCGGGTGAGTCTTTTGCTCCCGTTACCTCATCGGGTCTCAAGGAAAGTAAGTATTGCTTTCCACTGGAAGGGTCTTCTTTCATACCCTCGCGTTTATCTGGGCCAGCCCCTCATCCTGTTAGCTCCGCTCCTCGGTCTGCCGCCTCTACTACGACAGCCGCGCCGTCCCAGGATCCGCTGTTAACATCGCATTCTCGTCCGGGCGTCATGCTGGGTTCTTCTTCTCCCCGTCAGGAGGTTTCACCTCTGCCTGCTTCAGTCATCGTCCCTCTCACTCGTGAGGAAGCCGAAGCTGAACATCGGGCGCGTCCGAGAACAGGAAGACGACCTTGGTTTTGTGGAGAAGAATATCCGGTCCGACGTTTCCCCTCGTGGGGTAGGCGCTCACGTACTCCTCCTCCAACTGTTTCCCGTGAGCGTGTCCTAATGGCTCCGATTTCACTTACACCAAGAAATGCCGTAGAGCGTGATGTTCCACGTCATGGCAAGAGCAGGTCGCTGCTTCAAGAGTGCTGCAATTCTTGTTGTCCTGAAAGCGCCGCTTCCAGTCAGCTGTTTAGTGTGTACTCAGGATACAGTGGCCAACTTCCGGCTGATGCTGTGATGCCGTCAACGGTGGCTGGGGGGCTCAGTCCACGCTTTTGTTACAACTCGGCCTCAGGTGGGAGTTTGTCAATACCTAATATTCGAGTCGTCTCTTCATCCGATACTACGGCAATTCCTCGAGGACTCTCTGTTGGGACAGAGAACGCCGGAGCTGCAGGCGGGGTTCTCGGTGGTGGGGGGAGATTAGGCGGCTGTCCGACTACTGCAGTTACCCATTCTGGCCAGGCGGTCTATACTCAGGCCGTCCCAGGCAGCGGCGCTTCTTCCTCAGCAGGAATGGTAGGAGTCATTGGTGAGAGCCAAGGCGTTTTGTCTCCGTCCGTGGCGGAGGGTGATGGTTCTCGGTTTTCGGCGACGGGAGGTGGTTACTTCTGCGAATCGGCCTCGAACTTTTCAACTACTTACAGAGACGGAGAGCGACGACATGAAGCGAGAGGATCTCCATGCGCAACAGTACCGAGAACCTACCTGCAGGCGGATCCTACGGCTGCATCGTCTGCTAGGGTGTGGAGGTCATTGACTCCTCCGTCCAGAGTACTCGGAGCAGCGCCTGTCCTAAGTGCCACAACACGGCTGTATGATCCCGATCAGCTCCATGTACAACAGCATCAAGAGGTTGGCAGGTATATTCGGTATCTACCTGAAGAACTGGGAAAGAGTGCGAGCGTCCCTCAGAGTGAGCCGGTAACAGCCCGGACCAGCTACCCCCCGTCGGCTGTATCCACAGCATCGCCTCCGGTGCCAGGTGTAACTCGTCAAGTCTCAGGCTACACTACGACGAGAGTGGTCGCCTCCCCGAACAATACAGTGCCTGTCGGGGGGATTGGGACCTGTTCTTTCGTGCCGTCACTTCCTCACGCGTCATCTACTCCAGCGTATCCAGCGACTTGGTCAGTTCCTTTCGGCTCTTCGACAATTTCAGCCTCACCTACACCCTCGTTTGGGCCCTGGGGTGCGGTGGATGTAAAGAACGGAGCAACTGCGGCTGTTATGGGCAAGACGCTGTCGGGCGTGTACACGCTTGATGCCTCTGGCCGAAAACCAACAGAAGGGGATGCCGTCAGCTATCATTTCTCCTCAGTGTCACCTGTCGTGGTTCATAAGCAAGACAGTTCCCTCCTTGGAATGCAGCAGCACCCAGTCAAGCAGGACACACCGGTGCAGAACGCTCATTCAGAGGCTACAGGTTCGAACGGAAAGGAAACGGACAACTCCTCAGCCAGTGGCTTGCGATCGTACGCATCCCGCACCTCAAATTATCTCAGTCCCTCTCGTACGAGTAGTTCTCTACAACCGTCCTCTCCTGAGGCAAATGCCTCACCTGTGAAAACCAGTGAAGGGGGCGCAGAAGATCCTTTCTCAACCCAAAAGGAATCGACTTCTGTCTCGAAACCTGCTGATAGGAAGGAAGAGCGAGCTTCCGTTTCAGCCGCTGCCCGCTCGCTCTCCAGCGGCTTCAAGAATATGCCCGCAGGCCTGTCTTCTTCGCCGCCCGCGGCAGCTGCCCCTGCAGGCGCGGCGGCGTCTGCAGGCTCGCCCATTTATCGGATGTCCTCTGTGCCTTTAGGAGGATGCATCAAAGGAGTGTCTCCTAGCGAATTTCCGAAGAGACGAAATAGCACGCTGTCTGGACTTGATTCAGAGGGAGCAGGATTTCAGAAACGCGGCAGCAGCCTCGGAAGAGGGCTTAGTTCAGTTCGTCGGCGTCGGGAGGGCTCTGCACCAGGCGGAACAGGTGTTGGAGGGACGGGCGAACAAGGTGTGAGCGGGACACGGGGTGACAATGGAACGCTTTTTCAGGAGGACATGGTGGATGGCGAATATGGCGCCTCAGGGAGAACCAATGGAGAAGAGGAGATAGGCAGAGGGATTTCTCAGGGTAGTGAGAGAACCAGAGATGGTCCTGTCAGGAAAGCGTTTTGGTATCGGAATGTCTCTAACAATGATGAAGACGAAAAGAATGATGAAGGTATGTGGCTGGCTTGATTGGATGGGTAGTCAAGTCATCGCTGTTTCACAGAACGTGAGTTTCCTATGTTGTGGTGCCTTCAAAACACATTACAGTGTTTCCATTTAAGCCTGTGAATTCCGTTCCTGGCTCGGGCATCCGTAGAAAACTTCGATCGCGTACGGGGCTTGATGACACGTGGTTTTGTCTCGCGACGAAAGCTTGGCTCTGAGTGTGTGTGCCTGGGCAGTCGTCATGGTGGGCGTTGCTCTGTACACTCTACATTGGCACTAGGGTCTCTACAGCGATTGCAAAAATTCGCACTCCAGAAATACGGATACGTCTGCTCGGGGAACCTGCTTCCGTCGAGAATTACGTGAGTGCATTGTGTAAAAGTAGAACTCAGTGTGTGTACGTACATATGTGCGTAGGTGTATGTATATAGTTACGCCAGGACAGCCTCTCTGTTGTGTTAGGTCTGTTTCTCAATCCTGGTCACAGACCTCAGTGAGCTCAGTGAGTAACTGAAAGACGAGATCTACGGTATGCCTTGGAGTTTGCCCCAAGAAATGTATCAGTCTGTCGGTTTGCATGCATGGCTTGAGCTCTTGTGTTTGAAAGGGTCATCGTCCCTCCTCTTTGGTCTAAGCTGAATCACCGTGCTTCATTTTCCGGGGTCTTTGTGCTCTGCAGCGAGATCCTGGCTGATGGAAGATCCTCATGATCAGTAAGGCGATTTCTGCTGCACTTAGTGATGCGTGCCGCACATTAAGACGAGGGGAGTGTGAATTTGTTCGTTGTCGGGTCTCCTGTCTGTCACCTCCTTACCATCGGTTTTTCACTTCCTTTTTCGGCTTCCTCTTTGTGTTGCTTCGTGGTCGGGCTCTTCTCTGAATCCAGACCTGCCTTCTGGCTGCTCTGTTATGACCCTTGCACTTGAGTGTTCCGCTTCTTGTCTCATCCTCACAGTAAATGCGTCTTCAAGCATAGAACTTCACTCCTCTTGTCCTAGTTGGCTTTTCTCATGGCCATACCGAATGAGGAGGTCGTTGCCGAACGTATGTTGAACGTTCTTATGTTGCTGATTGTATGGACTGAGTCAGTCGTCTGAAGACGGTACCGATTCTAACAAAGGATACCTTTTCCATTTCACAAAGGAAATATCGTTTCATGATGTTTTGTTTGATATACACTGGGTAGACGGACGTCTTCATCGCCCCACCCGGACCTCTCCGGTCAAGTGGTAGAGGCCGAGCCTAAGTGGCTGGTGTGGAAGGAGAATGTAGGAACGACAATGATTGCTTGACGTTTCCCAGACGGGGACGGCACAGTCTGGTCATCAGCGTCGCAGTGTTGATTTTCGCGTTTCAGTTCGATCTGTGGTCTCAAATTGCAGCATGCTGAACACTTTGGACAAGCTCGCGAAGGCACAAGCGAAGCTCGACCTTCTTCAACAGCAACTTCAACAGCAAACAGAGGAGGTTCAAACCTATTTCAATTCATATAAAACAGTAAGGCATGATCTGTAGTATGGGCACTCATTCGAAGTCTTCTTTGCATGCTGCTACCTTGTGGTAAACCAGCGAGTCTCTGTTGGACGCCGAGCATACCTATATTGTCTCAGTTCCAATACGGCTCTTACAGGGTGACCTTGAGAGGAGAACTCAGATCTAGTTAGCCACATTGATTCAGAAGCGGAAGTAGCACCAGCATTTGCGCTCTTCTGTCCAGTTTTTCCTACGATGGAGCGATGACTTCAGGTTGTCAGTTGGTATGGGCGGAATGTAATGACTAGTGAGTGATAGCTTGTTCTATACAATGCGTTTCTCTCGCTTGGCTGTACACGGGACCGGGGCACTCTTGCACGATGTGTCTGGTTCTCCGTCCGTACGCTTCAGAAGTTCCGGCGGCCAAGCTCGTGTAAAGGCACACACTCTCGACTCCTGTTCTTGACGCAAATTTCTTTCGCCTGTGTGGGGTGCTACATCAAGAGTCACTAAACATTTTCAAATATGAAACTCGTGGTGTTGTATACGTGAGCCGAGCAAGGCTTTCTCTCTTGGTTTGAAGCATGAACTTCAGCTTGGTTCTTCGAGATTAGTTTGTTCTTTGTCGAAATGATGGAGTACCACCGCTGTGTTCGTTAACTTTGCTATCTGCAGGCGGACGCCATTCGCAACTCACTGGAAACGTCTCTGTCTGACTGTAACGTCTGTTATGCTAGAAGATCTACGCAGCTGAACGAAGTGGATAAACGCCTGAAGGTGTTGACAGTACGTCTCCGGGAAGGCGCACATTTGCATAGGGATGGAGACATTCCGAATTCTCAAGCAGTGTATATACCCCAGGCTCACCTAGTCCGGTTTCACGCCGACAGAATGGGATAAAAAGGACCCCAAGGATTATAGGGTAGTCTCTGATACCTGCTTTTAAGGCTCAGGCGAAGAGTAGAGGGTGCCTGTTATAGGGGGGGGGGCGGGATGCTTTCACAAGCATTGATGGTGTACAAGTCGAACATGGAGAAGCCTCATGGCTTTCGAGGCTCTCGGGCAGCAGAGTGCTCATTGTGTATGTCTTAGTACACGCGTTCAAACGGTTCAGTGTTGCAGCCCTCGCGTGGCCGTTTCCTTTCGTAATCCGCTTTTCAAGCGAAACTTGGTCCTTGATCTTTCTTGCTCTGGATTCGTGCAGGCGGATAACTTGGGCGGGTGTTCCACGGAGGAGCTTGAAGAACTTGCTCAGGAACTGGAAGCGAGTACGTGCTCTTTACGTTTGCTCTCTCTTGAGACACAGAATAAGAGTCTAGCGGGTGAAGGGGATTCACTTGACTTCCCTCGGGACATTGAGAACCCGGTACTGCATGTGAAAAGGTTCTGTCCCCGTGAATGAATACAGATAGAGTTTCTTTCTGTTGTGTTCTTTGACTCAATCCTGATGGTCCTTAGCTGTGCGGCGTACCTGGTATGCCTACACGTACACGCAGTGTTGCAACTTTTGCTCAGACAATCTGTTAGCATCTCCGGTTCTATAATTCTGAAGTCGTGTTAGCTTACATAGGTCAAATCAGGGGATAGTGATGTAGCAGGCAATCTCTCAGTCGGACTTGTGAGAGATCTTGCTCTGGTCTGTCTGTGCCCTCCGTCATGCATGTTACTTTGCATCGGGTTCCTTCGTCTTCTTCTTCTTCCTCAGCTCTCTACAAGCTCACTGTGGTACAGACCCAACGAGACACAGGTGTAACAACGTACTCCCCGGACGAGCCGCCACGGCAGCTCCTGCCCTTCTCGTCGGATTGTTTACCTGATCCTAAGACTACCGTACGTTACTGAGCCGTTAACAAAGCTCTCTGTTACACAGCCGGACACGCTTCTTCGTTTCTTCAGCGAATGCTATCTCACCATGTAGCTTAGGCACTTTCTGTCCAGTCTGAGGGGTCTGCGTTTCGTATGGAAAGACTGTCAGTCGAGTTTTCAGGTCTGTAGGCTACGAGCAGTGTCGCAGGGCCGTACATGGGTAATTGTGCGGATACGGGTGTAGAGGGGAGGTTCTGTGTAAACTCCTTGTCTTTTCTCTCCGGGAATTCTTTTTTGACATGTGCCATCCCCGTCTCTGGGGTCTTCGTACCCCACTACTTTCGGTGGGTTGAGCAGAAGTTCGCATTTGGTTGATATACGTTACGTGCGGGTGATAAGATCCGACAATGCTAGATACAGACTTACTGTCTTGGGTGGACGATTCGTTCCATGGATTCAGTCTCCCGATTTAGGTGTGGTGGCCTCTTTTTTCTTTCTTTCCGCGGTTATTTCATACCGGAATGGAGATTGATTACGGTGGAGACCCTGGCGTTTTGCCTCTTTTGCAGTTCGTAGTCCCAGACGAGCCCGCAGCTATGGTGGCGGTTGACGAGTGCGTTACCCTAGGCGAGGAGATAGACGCTGAGTTTTCTGAAGTTCTCAAGGACCTCCGACAAGCACAACAGATGCACGAGGCTTTCCGTAAGGAGTACAAACGCATTCAGGTAGGTCCGAACTGCACAGTATGGTATGGGGAGACAGTGGTCACGCACGTCGACATCGCATATCTACAGTGGAGGCTGGCCTGTACACTGTGAGGGCTCAAAACATACTAGCGGTCCCTTCATACGCACACGTCGGCAATACGAGCGTACTCGTTTTGGCAGTGTACGCGTTTGCGGCATGATAAGGAGTCGAATGCATAGCTCGGCGTTCTTCCGTTTATCTGATTACTCGAATCCATATATACGTATATATATATATATATACGTATATGTTTACATCCCTACGTATATGTGATTCACTAGACGCACGGGTGGTTACATTAAGCGTTCGAAGACGGTGGACAGACCAGGGGACAAAAAGAAACCGATCGACGCACTATGGGTGACAACCGTTTCATTTGCTGGACGATGGAAGAGTCAGGAGTTTGGCCTAACGAACCGGACATTCAAAAACCACAGGGTCGTACGCATACGAACGAAAACCAGATGTATGGCACTGAGGGGCGAATGAGTTGTCTCTTGCTATTCGTTGCGACCGTTCCTGCTATGCCATCGCGTTCTCTTCTAACTCTTTGCATCTTCTTTTCCAGATGAAAGTCGACCAGGCTGTAAATGTGTTCGACGTCGATTTGCGCAAATTGACGGGTGTTGAGCGGACTCTCGAGCAACGTCTTAGAAAACTGCTTTGCCTCACGGGCGATACAGATTACGCTGGTATGTTTTACCTTGAGTTGCCGGGTTATACGTTCTTTCACGTCGCTCTGTATCCACTTCAGCGGTATACATGAGTAGGGGGGGTCGACCGCACCATCCATTTGTCTTCCGTCTGGGACTATATGTCGTGGCGTATGCTACTTTATGTTCTCCCCTGTATCTGTTGACCCCGTCTGAAGCAGAGACGGCTGACACCCTTCGGACTCCAGCTCTTTTGGTCAGCTGTTTTCGTGCCAGCAAGACATATCCCTCTATGTCGATCAACTGATCAGCGGTGCGGGTGTCCGTCGGACCGGCTTCTGGTAGTTGTCTTGGTCTCTGCTGTAGTTCGCTGTTCCCTTCAGCTTGCCACTTTTTTCTTTCCTGCTTTTTGACGGGTTTAGGGAAAACTCATATCGCAGCAGGAGGCGTAATTGCAACTAACGTGTTCTCAAACACCACATGTCTGCTCTGAGGGAAAAGGACACGTTTGTTTATCTGTGTGGTACAGATGTAGACGAAGGCTCTCTGCAAGAGTATTTCCGCATCGTCAATTACGCCGTCCGTCGAGTGTACCGGCAGCTTGCACTAAAGGAAGCTGGGCACGGAGCGTCTCCAAGATCTGCACAGCCTCAGCCAACTGCGCGCGGTGGCGGGGTGTGGCGCCCCAGCAGTGGTATGTGAGTCCACGTAGGTAGGACGGGATACTCGATTGTTTGGATCCCTTCTTGCCTGAGTCTTTTCCACGCCCAATAGATTTTTGCTAAGAATCTGCTGTTATTGGGTGCGGTACCCAGTGCTTGTCTGGTAGATGTACAGTTTTGTAGGACAATCTATGTGTAATCTATTGGACGTTGAGCCTGTGCTGTCCGGGCAAGGAACACGCGTGCCACTATCCATATGGATGTGAGATCTCGCCTAGAGATCTGTTGAGTGCGGTCGATGGCGGGGATAGTCCGTCATGGCATAGGTAGGTAGATACACAGGAGTCGACGGCGGCGTGCTGCGTTTCTTACTGACTCCGCCGTACATTTTCTTTCGGTTGATGGGGAAGATAAGTGCTGGATGGCCCTGGGGGTGAGATGCGTTGTTTGTCTAAGACCTGTACAGGTAGTGTTACCGTACGCACCTGCGAGCGGCATGCAGGACAGATGGCTGCCGACGGGGGAGGAAAGCGTTCTGTGAAACAATGGTGCTTCACTGGCTTCATTGACAAGACCGCCAGGAACGGGGAGGGGGATGGACAGGGACGGGACATTCGTGTTTTTTTGGCTTCAGACAGGAGTAACCTGGACGATGGTATGGCTCGCCGAGTGACATATCCGCTTTTCAGGAAAACGTGCTTTCAAAATCAATTCGTAGTCATTCTCTGTTCGCGATACTTCGTTTGTAGACACCGCTGTGACGTGTTGTCCGTGTTCGTCCCCGTACATACTTCAAGTAGCAGAAAAACACGCGGTGTGTCATCTTTCTAATGAGACGATCTGTGTGTGGTGCTGTGTCGGCGCAGGCGCGCCTGGGGGTCAGGGAGCGGGTGAAGTGCCTCCCAAGGAGTGTACTTTGGCTCCATACCGCTCTCTCGCTCGGGCGGTGGGAGACTTATCTCACACACAAAGTGCGGACTCGGTTCCTGCTTCGCTTTCTCCGACCCGGAGTCGTGCCTCTCCAGACCAGCGGAGATCTGAGATTCACAGCTCCAGCGGTTCTACAGAACTTGGTGTCAGGTCGCCTTCGAGAGCTGTGGATCTCGCTCGCGCTGGCCCGCTTCGGAACAGCGCAAGAGGAGGTGAGGGGGCCTCGCATCCTGATTCGGCGAGACAGACCTCGATGGTACGGACAGATAGACGGCTCGGTGATAGACCGAATAGGAAAGTCCAGAATGGAGGTAACTTACGGGTAGTTACGGAGGATGCTGTGGAAGCAGCACGAGCAGCTGCACTGCAAGCCTCCATGGTGACAACGTATCCACTGGCCGGAGACGTCGGGGACCGGTCTTCCGAGGATGGGCAGTCGGCAGTGACTGAGGATGGCGTGCTCCAACAGGCCGGACGCGTAGCATATTCATCGGGCGAACTGGGGCCCGAGGCCGGTGCAGAAGGCGTGCAGCTTGACACTAGATCGCAAGGAACGCTAGCCCGGGCAGAGTCTTCTCCAACTCGGGGAGACAAGAGAGCAGACGACGCCCAAGGATTTTCCTATGCTTCTCCCGGAGTACTTCCGCGTCCCGGCCGAAAGGGACCTTCTCCCTTGGCTCGTGGGTCGAGAGCCGTGGCGCTGTCGGACGACGGTCCAAGAGGGGGCCGGTCACGCCTCGACAGAGTGCCCCCGACAGGCAACAAAGTGCAGGAGGGGCCCTCACTGCTTGGATTACAGCTGCCCTCAGCCCGGGAATCGAGCAGAGACAGCGTGGCGAGCTCCAGAAACGGGAGAAGTTTGTTTTCAGAAGCTGCGCAGGCGGCGAATGTGAGCGGCCTCGAATGGGCACGACCGAGCCCCGTGATGATTCTCCCAAATGCAAAGCGCGGTCCCCCCAGCAGCGCGGCGAGTCTGACGGGGCTCGCTAGTCAACGCGGCGGGGCCAAGCAACTGTCATTTAGCCCCCAGGATTTGGCCGTCAATCGTGTGTCTACAAGTTCGAAAGAACACGACGTTGCGGATACAGGAAACGGGTATGGAGTTTCACCTGGGTCCGGTGAACGGCCAAGAAGACCGGAAGACCGAAACGCAACACTTGAGAAATACATATACTCAGATCATTTCGATTCCTGCCAAGGAAGCACCAATAATTTGGGAGAGAGAGACGGTGGCTTACACAGGCTGGTCTCCCCACCTGTGCGTTTGCGTGAATTGGGCGCTACCGCGTCTCCTGACGCTCTGCCTGCGACTCCGTCGTCACTGGTGTTGGCTGCTGCTTCGAGCAGAGAGAGGTATGAAGCCAGAAGAAAAGGAAAGACACTCTCTTCTGCATCTTTTCAAGATGCCTCGTCGAATGGTTTTCAAGAGAGGATTGAGCTTTCTAGGAGGGATGGGGAAGTAGAGGTGGGTCAGAGTCCGGGTAGGAGGCACACAGACGTGCCGCGGGCAGTCTCCGAGCAGTTCTCGACTGAGCTTGTGCCGGCGTCGGCTCGGCAGGTCCGTCCACGAGGTGAGTCCGGTGTGCCGGTCAGGGTAGGGCGTGATGAAAGGAGAAGTGCTTCGGAGAAGCTGCGGGGTGAAGAGATTGGCGGAAGGTCATCTCCAGGAAGAAGACACAAAGTTCCTCCTCAACGGTTCTCGGTTGTGCTTCTCCGAGATGGGAGTATAAGTTCTGAAGGAGGCGTGTATCTGCCAGTTATGCAAGAGGTTACTCCTCGACCGTCTCTAAGTGACGACCCTTTGGCAGCGGCGGAGCAAGCGGCTTTCTTGCTTCACCAGGAAGCTCAGAGGACGGGTCAGTCTGACCCTGCTGCAGCTATACTGTCAAGCCGAACCGGCTCATTTGGTTCGAGCGTCGATAAAAATAAAAACGGCCGACAACATGATTTACGGCAGGGAGGGCCTCGTGACGGAAGACGGCAGTCGCATTTATCTTCCGCATCCATGGTTTCTGTCGGAGAGGGGGGGAGAAGGAGACAATCAGCCGCGCTGGCAGCCTTAAGTGCTTCGGATGAACTCCCCGGTTTGCAGCATGGAGAAAGGAGAGCGTCTCGGGGGAGTTGGTCGGCCGGCCGTCGAGGCGACGACTTCGTGCCGTCTCCAAGTGCGGCGTTGTTGCAGCGTGCGGAACTCAGGACACGCGGAAGTGCTGATGCATCCGAGGAATCCACCGAAGGCGCGAATAGCGGGGCAAGCAGCAGGATACATCAGATGGTGCAAAATGGTGGCAGTAGACGAGCAACCAGGGAGTCGACAGGCTGGGAAACTGAGGTAGATAGGAGGGCTTCGGGAGCTAGCGCCAACCCCGAAAGCAGCGTGAGGGTTGTTGGTGGAAGGGCAAGGAACGGAGATGACGCAGAACGCACGCGTGCGGAGACAGGCCGGGGGGGAAGTGTTTCCAGAGGTAGTGAGGTTTTCGTCTCCGCGCTTTCGGCCGCCGGGCGGGATTCCGCTACGGAGCTTACCGAAGAGGAGTGACGTAGTGCGGTTCGTGCATTCGAACTACGTATATGCGATTCACCAGATGGGCCGTGTCCTGTCTTGGAACCTCCATCTAATCATCTGATGACGTGTGCCTCTGTGCCCGGCGACGCCTGCGTGGGAGTGTAGTGATGGCGCGATATATTGACATGTGTATCGATCAACTGCGCACGGGCCACCGGATTGAATTCTGACACAAAAGCTGACATGACTGGCAGCATCTCCAAGTGCGTGCTGGGACATTGCTAGGGACGAAGTTGACAACCGCTACCGTCAACTACTGCCGAGGCAGACCCGAACAGCGTCGCTCAGTTTTCGGTCTAAGGGGACTGACTGCGCCCTCCGGCCGAGAAGAGTCCTGCACCGGGCAGACTTGCCCAGAAGTCGGGACACCCCTTTCTTGCGTATGTGTTATCACGGGACAGCTGAGTTTTGGGGGAGCCACAGTCACCACCAACCTCGAACCCGATCCCGTGCCTAGTACCTTGGTTACTAGGAGGGTTTTATGTCTCTGATGCTGCCTGGCGCTGACTTCAACAATTTTCGTTCTCCTGTCGCTCCCGCTACCCCACTTCGACTACTATTGGGAATAGTACCTTTTTAACCTGCCCTGCGCAACCGCGGAGTTCGCGTCTTCTTTCCGGATCGATAGAAACTCAGGCTCTTAACCACTTCTACTTCTCCCATAATCGCAGATAACGCGCACGATTCCGAAGTCAGCGAACCGCCTCGCGTAAGTACCATCCTGCATTCTGCGCGCTCAACACTACGATACGGGAAAAAGCACTTTGTACACGTCCTGCCCTTCCCCCCAGCCCCGGCCGCCACGCACATTTGTGTCTAGGTTCCAGTCCCTCCCCGGAAAGAGAACTCCCCGCTAGTAGTGCTGCAATACAGTGTAGCTCTGAATTACCACCTGGTGGTTGACACCAACGGAAGACACAGACGACCACAGACCGACTTCCCTTCTATACAGAGTGGCACCAGAACGTGACCGCGGTGCCCCTGTAGAAGTTGCCTGGTCAGACGCGATGCCACCAAAGTAGTCGCCAGAAGCAAGTAACAGTGCCGCACCAGCCCACCCGGTTTCCACGTCCGAAAACGTACACAAAAGAGCTTGAATTGTGCCTCCGCTGATCACGCTGCAGCGATCCGAGAAGGACCGCACGCGGCGAGCTGAGCTGGCCAGGGGATAACAGCCGGAGACCGCCCAGACCCCTTTCCTTGCGACAGCACGGTGAATGAGTGTTCGCGTGTCTCGGCGGTTTTTCCTCCACTGAACATCTGGAGAGAAAAACCAATTTGGTCACGCGGTAAACCCCACTGGTCTGTTAGACCAAGAAGGGACTTGAGGGCCTGGAGAATTATATAGCCGTTCTCAACCTCGAAGACTCCCGTGCAATTACATTCCTAGACTGCTTCTGGTAACCGCGCATATCCGGCACCTCGTTTCGGACTGTTGCTCGGCCATCGAAAGTGTGCTGCATTCAGCTTGTCCTTCGTATGGGTGTGAGCTCGGCAAGTCCATACCACCTTTGCTTCTGCTCCACCGCTTAACCACCGCCCTTTCTTCAGCCTTGCCTTGCATATCTATACATGATATATATACGTGTATCATTTTGTCAAAAGAGCGCCGGGTTCGTGCTCTTTTGTCTCCACGCTATATATATACATATCGGCACGAACCCGAAGCTGTCTTTGCCCCGCTGAATATCTGTCCCAGCCTATCTTCTGTTTGTTCCTTCGATTTCTTTTACGTCGGCTGGTGTATGCAGCACAATCCGGAAAAAAAGCAGTTGCCTTCCTGGTGTACAAGACACCATATACGGCACGAAACCTCCCTTGATGCTGTTTTTCTTGCGGGAGGAGACGTATATCCATTCGACCGTGTTTGCGTCCGGTCCGGCCCCTCCCGCCAGATGACCGGTGACAACGACGTATACCAAGAGCTACAGTAAGGGTGAGAGACGCAATCAACAGGGAGTCGAAGTGAGAAGAGAACAAAGCAAGTGAACGACATTCGTATCAGGAGACAGAACAAGACAAGCGCTAGCAAAAGTAACGAAGGTCTGCACACTGCCTGCCACAGTAGGGACAGGGGACACTGACTCGCCCGCCACCTATAGGACGACCAGGATTACTCCAGACACGCACGCAAGAGAAAAACGAACGGTTTCTATTCTCGACACAGAGAATCGTACACAACCAAAGCACTACCACGTGGCTAGAGAAAGCTGCCAATAGAGAATATTTTACGTCGTTTTCTTCCCACCGAAGAGGAAGAACCGTTCACCTACTCTATCCTTGTTCGTAGTAGCACAATCATGTGAAGGTACATGCCCGCGCAGATAGATTCTCCCCCCTTTCTCTCATTGCTCGAGCTGCGCCAGGATAGACTGTTTACGAGGACGAAATATGAACACGAACCGCAGATTTGGTAAAGAGGTAATGAGCGACGTTCCCGTCATCCCTGGAGCGATGAAATGAGTAGGGAGAGAGAGCAGCACAATGCCTGTAAAAGTCTAAGTATAAACAGAGAGTAAAAAAGCACAAAAAGTCTTGAAAATTTTCCCGTTTAGCATGCAGCCTAAAATGTCACCCGTCTCCTTGACGTGTCTCTTTTGCGGCACCATGAGGGAGGCACCCACCGAGAAGACAGATAAAAAACGAATGAAGGACGGGAACGAAGAACCCAGAAACAAGAGATTCATTCCTTCTTTTCTCTGCGCTGCTTGCCCCAGCATCGGCATCCTTACGATCAAAACTATCTACACACACAGACAAAGTAGTAGCCCCCCTCAACGACCTACCTATTTATTCTTTCGTCCTTTGTGCATGCAAGACAGATACTCAGAGGATGAAAAGAAAGGCAGGAGCATACAGATTGACGAATCCGTCATGCAACACCAGCACAGACCTCTTCTCTTCATCTGCCGTTGTCTCGATTGTCAACCGCTGAGTGTGAACGCCAGTCAGTTACTACCCGTGCCGGGCTCAGCGCGCAGAGAACGTCCACCGCTTCTTTGAATGGATATCATGAATTCATCTCGATTACTTGAGAAGACATCCCTGCGATCTCTCCTCCCTGCCTTGTTGAAGAAGATACACTGTTTCTTCTGCCCCCGTTCTGATGACAAGCGTTTACCCACGCAAGTCTTATTTGGCTCCGTCACCCTGCTTTTCATGACCTCCTACGTGCCATTATGCTTTCTCTTCATCTCCACTATTCCTGCCAGAGTCATATCACTTTGCACACAAACACCTAAGAAAAAAAAAGGTGGATGGATACATAGGTAGATAGATAGCTACACCGTGAGTTTACTGTTGTCGGCACTGCACACGCTGCTGGCCAGGATGTTCATCGTCGTCATCCTCTTCGTAAGCCTCTCCGGCACGCTGGGCTTGCTGTCGATTGCGGAGATCATCGGGATCTACCGGCTGTGCTTCATGAATCTCAACATTCGGGTCATCTTCATTCACCTGCAAGCGCAGTCACATCCAGTCCACATCCGGACTGTCACATGTGCCTATACCTCTTATTCATACACCTTCTATAACTACTTATACACCTACTCACATATCCTTGTATCTAGTAGATACTGCTGTGTGCTCAGCGCAAACCCTAGCTGCTGAAAGCCAAGGCAAGCTATCCAACATATAGCCAACACTCCGAGTGACCCAAGAACAAATGTCATCATACTATTCCAACCCACGCCCCACCTTTCTGATACAGAGGGCTATTTATCTGCAAGAAAGGCTGAAGAGAAGAGAGAGTCGAATCATAGTCGTACTCGCGGACAACACAGGATGAACGTCTTGGTCCCAGTTCACGGTGCCATACAAGTCACAGATGCAAGTGGAGACCCCTACCATGACAGCTTCGGTCGGTTTGCCGAAGATCTGCGCTAGCTTCTTCGCATCCGATTCAGCGACATGCTCCGGGAACTCCACCTCGAACACAATAAAGAGATCACCTGCGCACCGCAAGAAGACAAGACGACACACACTCAACATTCCTCGAGAACCACCCGTGTCTTTCTCTCTTGGTTTACTCTGACACCTCTCAACGCTTTTCATCTTCCGAAGTTCATTGCAGACGCACAGCACCTAACGCACTCTAGACTCGAATTCCGGTCCCCACGAGAACATCTCCCTCAAATGCATATATACATAAAGATATGTATACATATATATAGATACATGGATATCAAATATATATATATTTATTTATGTATATCCGGTAAGCGGTCTGTTCAGCCCTACATGCGCCCTTTCTGTGTTTCTCTCCGCGGAAAGAGCATACGAAGTGTATCATTCTCTGGTATGGCTCAATAACCTGTTTCTCTGTCATAACAAATGTTACCGCCAGAGACACCGTGGACCCGTCAGACATAAACAAGGGGCGCCCACCACCTCGTTCACCTTATCCACCAACAGCCACTTACCCTTGACGAAAGGATTCTTCTGATGTGGCATACCCTCGCCTTTAACGATCTGCACCGCATCAGGCTTCGTCACGACATCACGGGGGCTCTGTAAAGAGACAACCCAACCGAGTAGAGAGCACATGCAATTTTCACCAAAGGAGCTGAAAGCACACCCCCCTTAGTACGGTAAGCAGGACCGCCACAGACAGAGACACACAAACACGAGACAGCTTTCTACTCAAGAGTACTACCATAGAACATCCGACAAACAACTAGGAACCTTCCTTCGAGAAGCTTAATCCTCCTGTAACTTAACGGTGTTCTCTTGAATATCTTCCTCGCGGTAAAACTGCCACATCCACTGCGAATACTACATACACACACACTAGTTAGCAGATGTATGGTGCGACATCCCAGCATCGGTTTTTCGAGACCTCTGAACACTTCACCTCGTCGTCTCCATGTGTGTCATTCGATAGCAACGTCACAGGATGGTTTGAGAAGTTCATCTCTTCCCCTGTCGAGCTCTTGCGTACCCGCTCCTCCGTAGGAATCATGGGATCTTTCACATGACTACGGTGGTGTGTGTACGATTACGACTTGTGATCTTGCGGTACTAGAAGAAACAATACAAAAGGTCTAAGAAACCAAGGAAATCTCCAAGACACACACCCAGCATGAAGGGTATCATCTTTCTGAAGAGACTGAGGAAGTTTCTTTCACACGCCGGCCATCTCAACACGGAGAAGCACAAAGGAATGTGACAACATGACTCCCCCGAGCCCATGTATATGATGGGCTGTTTCATGTTTGATAACGAAGATGAAGAGGATGGATTTGAGGAGGTTACCTGAATGACAAGCTGACGGCCATCGAGGTGAGTAACGACGAACTTGAACCCGCAAAGAGATTCATAGAGAGAGATTTTCTTGGTCATGAACAAGTCATTATTACGACGCTTGAAGACCGGATGATCCTGAGCGCAACAATCGAAGGCCATTGGAGACACATCAAAGTCAGTCCACTGAATATACACAAGAAAGAACATCTCTATCACGAATGAGATTTCTACATACATATGCACGCGAAGACAGATAGTACTGCCATGCTAGAGCCCCGCGGAAAGAAAGAACACTGAGAAGAAAAAGAAAGCAAGACGCACAAACAAACGACCACATCGGGTACCATTCGAAAAAAAGAAGAAACGACTGAATAGAGAAGATTGCCTGCCTCAGATGAAAGATACATGGGAGAACATCGAGATCCACAGACAGAGGAGCGATTATCTGAACGAACAACATGAGACCTCACACTCACAAAAAAGAAGACTAGACAGACAGAGGGGAACTGTATCACCCTCTAAAACCCCTTCAGACGGCGTCAGTATAGCCACCTCTCCGGATAGGCAAAACAGACTCACTTGCTGCTCCAAGACGAAAATGACGTCACCAGGGATTTCGTTGGGGCGCTCGTCAGCATCTCCCCGGAAGATAACCTTGTGATGATTCTTAGCACCTTTCTCAATGTAAATCTCCAAGATCTTCCTTTCCTTAACAACTCCTTTTCCTGCAGTGTACAGACATATCACGCCATACACGTACACCCGGGTTTGCGTGTTCCAGTCAAAAAAACACTAGAGGACGTCGGGAGCTATTTCCACTGAAACTTTTCAGATGGCGTGTATATACACCTGACGAAGCTCATCCACGCAAGTTTCGTCAGTGGTGTATCGGAACCCTCCTAACACACCACATATCAACTTGGTCACATCCTAGAAACAAATGACATTTGGAAGAGCCCGAGCGAGACTGTTGAGTGATTACTTCAATGTCTTGTCGGCGTACTCGTGAAAGGGCGATATGTATGTGTGTCTAGATTAAAACCCATGGACAAAAGCGAGCGAGAGGTATACTACAAATACATGGGTGTATACATACACCAAGTTGCCTTACGACGTGTGATTGCATGGGTGTATAAGGTATAGCAATGAGATACAAGCGTCTCACCCTCTTCCCTTCGCTTCACGACAAACAAAATCATACAAGCTGTCTCTTCGGCACTAAGCTAGCTCAAGACAAAGAGAGTGTCTGACTGCTTACAAAAGACAGGACCAAGAAAACGTCTGGAGACACAGATGTCTCGACTCACCAGCACAAGACTTGCACCGCTTGCTCGCCTCCATCGTCTTTCCTTGGCCTTTACAGGCGGCGCAAACGCTCTGAGTCTGTTGAATCATGGGCCCGATCTGACGCGTCTGCATGCAGCATGCGACCGTCAAGAGGAAAGAACCACCACCACCCAAGTGATTTGAAACCTCCTCAAGTGCAAGCCTCCAAGAAACACACTTGCTCACTCAAAACTCTACAGCAAGCTGCTACAGCTTACACGATCTCTCAAGATGTATGTTCAAATGTGCTTTGGAATTTGTGTATCAGTTTGTAGCTAGACTCACTCAAGAAGATTCAACGCAACTACTGAGCCGCCTCCAGTCACTACGAGGTAGTATCATCAGGACGGCAGCAATACTGCTGCCTGACAGTGACCTCCAGTAAGGAAAACACTCCACAGCAAGCATCACTTGAAAACTCCGTCCTCAATACAAGCACGAACGCCTTCCACAACAATCCCTCTTCAGGCCGAGAAACCCTTCCCTTACCCTCAGTGTACACCCGATGCATCCCATCCCTCTTCAGCTGCTAGGATTGAACCCATACTCATTTCGTCCCTCGGTAAGTTGGGAAAGAAACAAACAGAGCAGAAGGATGATTCGAAGAGGCTAAGTGTCCCTGGTCAAGCTCTGACGTACTGGGCCGGCGATGCTAGGGCGGAAAATCTTTTGTATTCACGGAGACAGCCGGTAGTATCCTCTCCAGTAATGATCGACTTACAACAACTTTGATGCCGTGGCCATCGCATTCCGAGCATGAGATAAGAGCATCCGCAGGTCCTCCTACACCATTGCAGGTCTTGCAGATGACATCTTTATTGATAGCCATGCGCTTTGTCGCACCATTATACATTTGTTCAAGAGAAACTTTCATAGAAGAAACGATATCTTCTCCTTTCTTCTTTGACGCTTGGCGAGTTGCCCGTCGTGCCCCCCCTCCAAAGAAGAGATCAAAGATGTCTGTAGGATCTGATGCTGGCCCTCCACCCTCCAAGCCTTCTTCACCCGCTTCATCGTAGATTCGCCGCTTCTCGGCATCTGACAAAACTTCATACCTGAGAGATAGAGAAGCATTCAACAAGACTACAAATACAAGCTCATTGAGACACAAATCAGTCAGCAGGTCTCGCTCTGACCGGAATGGAGCATCAGATCCTTTTGAACGTAGTAGATGCGGGAGTAGACGCTCAGCATACATCTTGTAGATACACAGTAGTTAGTCACAGGTACACGTGAACATCTCCCGCTCATAATCGCCTTCTTTCACTGTTACCTCTGCCAGCTTAGGGAGCTTCGGCAACGGCAAAAGAACCTCGCGAAGAAAACACGCTGGGGCACCTCAAAGCTCCCTGCTGGATACGTAAATATAACTACATATGGGTCGAATAGAGCAAGAAGGATGTGACTTACGCTCGTGAAATTTCTTTGAACTTCTCCGGATCTCCTCCCTTGTCAGGGTGGTGCTTGATGGCAAGCTTCCTGTAGCTCTTCTTGATATCTACGAGCACACGAAAATGCAGACTAACACCGACTTTCTCTTCCCGCTGTCCTCAAGAAGTTCCTCCTTACTCCTCATACTGTTGATTGTCTCCACTAATTGAACTCTCAATAAGACACTGAACGGACATGATACTTCTTCACGCACACCGCTCACACACACACAAGGTACCTTGCATACCAACAGCGACACCTACACGTTTTCCAGACCAGAGAGAAACACGGCGAGACAAAGAAGATCGGCTGGTACAGTACCTCAAACACAAACACAAAATCGGGCTTTACAGGAAGCTAGGAAACTTGGAAAACTAGGCACTCACACCATGGTCTTTTTCATACAGTAGACTTCTCTCCTCCATCAAAGTAGAGGGACAAGGCAAGAGGATACGACAGATCTGCGACCAGCCGGGCACAAGCATATACACTGCAGCCTCTGTCCACCTAGTCACGTCGTTTCACTTAGGAATGTCGGTTAAGAGCGACTCCGCTATAACGAGATCAGGAAGAAGAGGCGATATGAAAAGTAGCAGTTGAAAGCACTCGGCACCAACAGCGTCAGACAGTCTCAATATGGTGATGAGGAGATTGGGTTCCCTTCTGACGTGCAAGACGCTTGTTTCAGTGCTTTAGAAGATGACAGCAGGTTGCACTACGCCAAGACTCTACGGCAATTGTTGTGAAAGCGAGTCCGTGATTCTAACTGAAAGAAAAACGACTGAGTGC
Source organism: Cystoisospora suis (assembly GCF_002600585.1). Lineage (NCBI taxonomy): Eukaryota > Apicomplexa > Conoidasida > Eucoccidiorida > Sarcocystidae > Cystoisospora > Cystoisospora suis. The sequence continues at coordinate 23,061 of NW_027153158.1, forward strand.
ATACGGGGCGCACTATGAAACGAATGCACTGTCTCTGTACAGATACAGGGGGAAGCCTCGCGCAAACAACCCCATTCATACGGGGAGACTGAACTCGACTCTCCCAGCGCAACTGAACGAAGAAAACAACCGGAACTTCGAACGAGGTGAGTGCTCTGCCGGAAGCACTCTCTAGTGGCTCCACTGGAGAGCGGGACAGGAAAATTGTACCAACAACACCATGGGGATTGGCCAAATCGCTAGATATTCGGAAACAGAGTAGTCGTCACAGGGCACCAGGTATGGTAGAACGAAAGGAAGGGACGCATTAGAGCTGGAAAAGCAACGACCACAGTTTGTTGCGGCCCCTACCAGCAACAGAAGCATTTCGGTCGAGCTCAAGGAGTTCGTAGAATTTGGTGTTGTTCTTTTCCTTATTGCTGCCTGTTCGCCTCGGCCCATGAGGCCCTCGCATATCGTCCCCGAACGGAAATCCGCCGAAATACATTGTGACAACCACGATGAAGAGAACACAGAGTCGGAGAGAAAGTAAGGATTAAACAAGACTCCAAAGATAAAAAGGAACGATTCTACGAGGTCGGAATGGAAAAGACGGGAAGAACAAGGGAGACGAGGAAACAGACTGCTTTGACCTTTACGGGAGGGGAATCAAGTGCAGGACGCTGCCGGGGAGGAGCTGTACAAACACTTGGCCGAAAAGTCGCTCGGGACGTCCGGAGACTCCAACACAAGGAAGTCCTAAGGGGATCGAGAATGTAAGAACCACTCCCAGCAAGCGGCGGCCTGTGTGTTAATTCTCACCAACAGGCAACGCCTCACAATGCGCTCGGTTCTCGAGCGGCTGCAGCGACTTTCTCCGGCGGTGCTTGCTCAAAGACAAAACAGTTGCTGGGGATGACAGCCAGAGACGTACGATCTATCGTGTGGGAGCCGAACAATCTCTGCAATAGGCTCTCTTTTATTGTCGATCTCTTCTGAGAGAGTGATGACACTTGCTCGCGGTGCCACAATCCAAGAAGAGGCGGAGCTGTCTCCAAGGCAGGTCCCGATGCGCTTAAACCGGACAGAAAGGACAGAGGGTGTCGCCGGGACAGAAGCCCTTGGGACACGCAAAAGTGGCCAGCGAACAGGAAGTTTGATAAATCGGGGGTAGGGCGGCACGCGGCGAGAAGGTGAACAACTGCACCCGCACACCAATATCAGTCGCAGCCGATACACGTACAACAACACGCGGCGAGGGGAGGACCAAGGATGCCCACGACCCGTTCCCACTAGTTCTACCATTTCGTTTTTTCTCGTGGCCGCATGCAGTTACGTGGTTTCGCGCCGAGCTGGCCAGGCCTTATTCACGTCAGCAGGGGTTCGGTTGCGCTGGCGTCACTCCCGCGTCATCCACTCGTCAGTAACACGTTCATGGTGAGGTGACAGCTAAAAAGAAGAGAAAGTATTTTCAGACGGCCCAAAATCGCGCAGATCTACGTAGAGGACGTGCTAGATGAGTTGCTGTGCGTAGTGAATAGTAACGACGAAGCCCGTGACACACACAACAGCTGTGGTGATGTCGCTTGAAAGAAGTTTCTAACAGACAGTATGCAATCAACCGAAGTGGGTCTGCGTGGCAGATGAGGGGGGTTTCTCAGTGGATTGAGCTAAGAAACTTTCCAGTGCTTTCGATACTAGACACTCCGTTGTTCCTTGTAGATGCCCGATGTGGAAGCACCTGAACTGTGGGACACGTTTGTTCTAGTTTGATATAGTTTGAGTAGAGTGAACGCAGTCGGACAAGCGCCGTCACAATCTCCCGCGGCTTCATCTGAAGCAAGACAGCCCCCCCCTGTAGGACCTGGACTATAAGCAACGTAGAATGAACCACTCGTTGAGCTAGGATAGGTGTGGGCATCAATTTCGGGGTTGGGTACGCTGTCAAGCTCCACTGGGCTGACAATACGATTCCCCTGACGAGAGATCCGGTCATGGGAGACACCCAAGGTTACCGACGAAGCCACCTCGACGAAGTGGAGACAGTTTCATCAAATATCGGAGAACCGATAGAATCCTGCCATCGACCTTATCGGATCCGAGTACACACTTGCACAGAGGCGGCGCAGCGTTCACTGAAGTAGAGTCCGGTTCCCAAGTACATAGGGAAGCAGCTGCATTAGAAAATGCCCCATGTGAAGCTTCCCCGCACGTCCCGAGACGTCCACGCATAAAGCTAACCGGTGCGGTTGCATATCAACCTGTCGAGGCCGGGCGGCCAAAAAACAGCAACTCTTACCCAGTACAGAAGCCCTTCTTCGGCGACAAGCTAAGCGACTGCGCTCCGCGGGAACGAGCAGTTTTAGTGCAGGAAGACACACGTGACAGTTAGTCCCCCTGCTAGTACACAGGAATACTTCTGGACAGAAATACGAAAGAGCGCCTTTCACCAGCCACTGTTCCACCCCGCTGAAGTGGCATCTGCTTGAGCTGCCGTCCAAGACTACGAGAAAAATCTCTGCCATCCTCCCTTTACGAGACACAGATGATGCTGTTGTTCAAATTTTTATACGCGTATAGTAGCAAGAGACTGTCAGGCCTCAGCTTCTTGTCCACGTACGTTCGGCGCCCGCATATAGAGGTCTGGGAGCGTCCCTCCAGGTCATCTACTTGTGCTAGACTTGTATGGCCGACGTAGCCCCCTCAAGATATGAGAACCGGAGTTGCTGGGCACGATGTGCAGAGTCTTAAGCTTCTTTTGTGACAACTCGTTTCCTACTTCCCCGGCAAACCCGCGAGAGAAAGCAAAGTCCTTTTTTCCCGGATCAGCTGCACTCCCTCCTGTTGTCCGCTTCTTCTTTGCATTACCTCTGCGGCGGGGTCGCAGTTCAGTTCCGGTTCCCCTTGGCTTCTGGCTTCATGTATCCGTCCGAGACTGATAGGTGCGAGGGGAAGAGGGAGCAGACCACACGAAATGTGAGAGAGGATTTGCTGCTGTTGCGACGGAGGAATTTAGACTCTGTGGTTCCGTTTTCACGCGCCAGTCTTCAGTGACACGACCTTTCCTTGGTCTGTCGTCCCCCCGGCGTTTAACTGGGGAGCTTTCGTTTTTCGGGCCCAAACCGACAGACTGAGCGTTAGCCACCTCCCGTACATATCTTCCGGCGTCCTGGCAATACTGACAAGGAACCAGTCAACAAAGAACAAAGCGGTTATATTCATCTTGGCAGACCTAGCACATCGGAAGAAAGTGACCTGATGTCACACGCGTGTGCTATAAGGAAGTAAGTTCAGCAGATGCAGTGAAGGGCCTTCCGCGTCGACGAGCACACTTCAAACTGCTCTGTGTACCTGTCTTCGGCCCCCAAGAACTTTCCCTCACAAAGTTTACCGTCATAGCTGTCGTGTCTCCCACTCTTTCACTGGCTGCTTGCTTCCGTCTGCCTACATGTCTGCTCAGTTCCAAACAGTGACAAGCCTTCTTAGATTCTGAGCATCACATTTAGTCTGTACCCGTACTATCGAGTGAAACACTGAAGCGTGAACTCCGGCGGAAACGCTGCCGAGACACCAAAGCTGCTGAGAAGTGAGTACGGTTCCCAAGACTCAGTGAAACCTGTCCGAGCTTGTGAGCGGCTCTTGATCTACCTCTGACACACCTGGATCTCACAAATTCTTCTCGGACATCTGGCCCGTCAACTGCTCTCTCCAGTTGCATCACTAGTACGATTCACCGAACGGACTAGCTACCTGAAGACTGTAGCTACCATCTATTGCGCCCTCAGTCTGGACTAGCTGTCAGTCGTAAGCCCGGTTCTTGAAACAGACGTACGACCCAGTTGACTGAATGCTACTCGCACGACCCAGGTCTTCGTGCCTGAGCAGCCCTGTGCCGCTGCACCTCGTCCCCCCCCCCCTGGTCGACTTCTTTCCTCTTCTTGTTCATTATTCCCTATGTTGAAAGCTAGATTCTCCATGGGTCTTTCTTGGCCCGCATCTTTCTTTTTCTCTGCTACATATGACCGAGGCTTTACTTTGGGTGATAGTGTTCAGTGTTGGGAACCGTGTCTGCTTCGGGCCGACGCTTGTGTGCTCTGCCTACGTATGAACCTGTGCTTCACGGAGTGCTCACTGGACAAGCCTACCAGCTCTTTGTTGAATTTTCGGGTCTGTTTGTCATCTCCTGAGTCGTGGTTTGCTTCATCGTCACATTCTGGTTCAGTGTGGTCGTCGTCTTCTATCTCTATGACGTCTACCTCTGTGTCTCCACGCCCCCATTCCTGGTCGTCGACAGATCTCCGCCTGCTCTCCGCTGCTTTCCCCCGTGTCCGCCCTCCTTTCGGTCGTCCGTTCTGCTTTGTTCTTGGTGTACCAGACCGTGGGCTGGTGCTTTTCTGGTCCTCCTGTCCGCTCCCTGTTTCACCGCGTTGCGCGAGGTCGCCATGCAGCCTGGGACTAGATCGGCTGCCTATACCCGTTGTCCCTATTGATTGTTTTTCTTTCACGTTCTGCGAGTCACCCTTTCCCTCTCCTACATTCCACCCTTCTGTGGTTAGCGCAGGGAAGGAGTCTCTGTCACCAGAAAGCGACGAAGAGCACGAAGATCCAGGGTGACTCGACGGGGTGGGAGAAGACGATGCCATTACCAAGGAAGAAACCGAGGAAATCCTTGTCGGGGCTTCCGAGATGTCGTGCTCCGTCGCTTGTTCTGGTTTTTCGTCCGCTTGACCGGCGGTGCTCCTTCCCTCGGGCGGAGAAAGAGATGAACACACTCTGTCGTCTACACAGACTTCAGAAGCTTTCTGCTGTCCGCAGTCGGCTGTCTCTTCCGTTCTTTGGTTCTCGTCGCTTGTCGCCTTCAGCTCGTCGTAGACTTGCCGCATGAGCATTTCGAACTGTGCGCACTCAGGTCCCAAGAGAGGAGGGATGGGGCAAGGAGGGGACGTGCTCAGGACTGAAAACTCGGTCGGCTCCGGCTTAGCTGAAACCGCGCATCAAGAAAAGGGGTAAAACAAAAGAGAGGCGAGCGAGCATGGGGGAAAACACACCAGGCATTCCTTTGTGGCCACTCTGTCCTCCCCGATGAAGCTAAAGGACTGTAGCTCAACGCTTCATATCCCTGTACAAACGCCAGGCACTTCCGATCACTTTGACGGAACTGGTGTTGCGAAGCTTAACAATAACGCTAATCCAACCCGCTGCTAGAGGATCAACTACCGAGTTTTTATAGGTTTTGTTTCAGTAATCGGCTTTTACCGTAGGTGACTCCACTAGGCGGTATCTAGTAATGCCCGAAGTACTGTGGCCTCCGGGGTCCGAATAGCCTCGGTGTGTTCGTCTTCTTGAAGTACCCCCGCGATCGTTTGGCACAGCACAAAGCATCTTTCCATACCTAGTTTTCCAAGAAACGGTTTGAGGCTCGACAGCATCAGAGACGTCTGGCTCAACTCCGAATGACTGTTCGTTCCTTTCTCCCCTGAGGTCGTGCTCGCTACTGTAACCCGTCTTGTTCCTGTCTCCCGCGGCCACATGTCATTAGGACCTTCTGAGATACCACTAAAGCAGTCCGGGCCCCTTTCATGGAGGGCGCGCTTGCTCTCCGCAGCCACCCCCTCCTTTGTTCCTTCTTCAGCGAAGTCTGCATGAGAAAGGCAATAGAAAAGTTCTTTCTTTGTGACTTTCTTCCTCCTTTTCACAGTGATAATGTCTTCGGCTGCGGCCAGTGCTATTTCTTTCTCTTTTCCAAAGTGCTGTCGACACCTTCTGCGAGGACACTGGAGCAACTCCTCTGCCGTGAGAGATGACTCAAAACCAGCCCGAGAAGGTCCCATCTCGTTACAGGTATGTGAGTTCGTTCCGGGCGGTGGCGAACCTACAGCATAACGGAGGGACAAAGAGGTAAGAGCTCAGGGGTTTGTCCTCGCCCGCAGTAGATCAAGCTACTGAGGGCAACCACGGTAGCTCCTAACGCACCATACATTCACAGGCGCAGAAACTGAGGAAACTTGTCTTGAGGACATACCCAAAGGTATAATCAAAACAGGAGACACAACGCAACGAGCACAGGGCGCTCTGAGAACTGATGAACTATGAACTCTTTGAACTATCAGTTCTTTGAATGGCGTCTGCTTCGGCTAGCAGTTCTAAGGTGACTTCTGGGCGGCTATAAGAGGACATGTGTATCTTGCCTGCTGTCATAGTCTCACGCAATCTCGCGTCCAGCTCTTGGAGAAATCTTGGAGAAAAAGAATCCTTTGCAATAGCAAGCAGCTCAGTCCTCAGCGACATCTCAGCGTTAGTGATAGCCTCCTTAGTCCGGGCCGCTGCCATGCCGAGAGCTTCGTCCGACAAAGCACCAATGAAAGCAAGTGTTTCCAGCCCACGTAACAGCTCCTCTGTCATGCTGAAGGCGTTTTTCAGCCACACTCCGAAGTTTGTCGTGCATACCGGTATTGCCCCCCCTGCGGTTGCTAGGTTCTGTTGGGTCTGCCGCACAGACGCCTCCGGGCCCTCCCTCTTCGCAGCATTGCTGTGCGCTAGCATATGTCTCGCAACCGCGCCAAACACACTCCCTTCCACGTCTGCACCCCCGTATCTGGCTGCAGCGTGTGCTCTGCCCTTCCTGGAGGCATTAGTGTATGGTGGGAATTGTCTTAGAGCCTGGCAGGGTATATTTCCTCTGATGTCTCCCCTATGCTGCGTTGCCGGTGTTTGTGATTCGAAATGAGAGAATGGAGGAAAAGTCTCCGTAATGGTTTCCGCTGAAATCTTATGCGCATGCGGTACCTGAGTTCCTCTCAAGTCTGGCCAACACAGAGAGATCTGCCGAGCAGCCGTGGAGGGAGGAACACGTATGAAAGTCTCTGAGGGTGCGACACTCTTTACCCTTTCCATCTCAGGAGCCATCCCTCTGTCCACGTCGGCATAGACGTGACCGTGTGGGTTGCTCGGTGCGGACATCTCCGAGAGCCAGGGCAATTCCTCCTGTGTTTCGGGAAGGAGTGTCTCCCTCGCTAAAGTGATTGCGGAGTTGAGAAAAGTCAAGGCCTTTGAAACGCATGTGGGAGGCGCGCGTTGTAAAAGGAATCTTTCGCCAGTTTTGGTTTCTTGTTTTGTTTGTGGTTGTCGTGGTGTTGGGGCCGTCCCCGCGCACGTATTGATGTTTGCACATACCCCAGCTCCTTGTCGAGTTTCGCCGGGTCGCTTCGGCGGCACCGGTAGATCGTGCGTTTGTAGACGATGAGCAGGCCGTGAGGAGCCGTCCCGGGCTAAAGACCTGCTCTCTTCTGACGGAGAACCAGGAACGTCTGACGACAGTAGAAACTCTCTCAGTTGATCCAGTACTGCATGATTCAGAAGCCCCCTTATCTTGCGTACGTCATCTTCATCACTACGGGCTTCGGCCTCTCCTACTGCCGAAGATGATGCTGGGCTCCTTCCGTCGAGTACCTTGTCTTCGTTGTCGCGCAGCCCTCCGGCTGTAGGAAATGGAGACATCTTCGGCGGCTTTCGAGGCGACGTAGCTTCAGAATACTTTACAGCAACCAAGCGTCCTGAGAGCTGAGATCCGTCAGACTGTAGAGGACGCACAAGAAATAAAAATGGGAATTTCTGGAGGTGTGGATGTTGGATTTGCTATCCACTCGATGTTCGTTATACTTCCCCGAGACATGTGCGCTTGGGCACCAGACACTCCGTGCAGGCAACGCGGTGTTGCGTGCGAGCCAGCACGAGACATAAGAAACTGTTCCACAGAAACAGATGTGCGATGCTCGGAGGATATCCGCACAGGGTTTACTTCTTGCGAAACCGATAGCTGGCGTACGTAGAAGATCTGCGCTACCTCCGCCAAACGCCGCAGCTGCGTAGTCTCCGTTTTGTATATGGCCGCAATGCAATGACCTAGGATCCTTTGCAATGCACCTGGAGAGATCACTCGTGCCTCAAGAAAAAGTTGCCAAAGTGCTGCGGCGCTCGAGGGCAGATTACACGACCTGACCGGAGAACTAACAGTGAAAAAGCACCAGACGGGCCACCATGTGGACGTGCGCTGCGCCGGCTAACAATGCCCCAGCCACAATTTGCTAGGATGAGAAGCTACACGAAGAACCCTGTCAAAAAGAAACACTTAAGAAGACAGAGTAAGCGCCATGATAGTAGCAGCTTTTGCCGACGACCGTGCATGGCCAGACGGCAAACAAGAGCAATCGATGATGCTGATACTAAGTCAGGTCGCCAAAGAAAGCGACTGTATCTTCATCACATTAACCATGGGTGTAGCGACTTACCAACGGTCAAAACAGGCGCACTATCCCGATGGTTACTCGGGCGGCCAAGCCCCCGTCCTTTTAAGAAGAGCGACGACAAGGGCTAGCTCCCGAAGGCAGGAACATCACAAAAGATCCACCCTTTGAGTGAGGAGTCAATACGCTGGCTACAGCCATCGAAGGAGAATCCCTGCTCATTGGGAAAGACGCACACGCGGAAACGGCAGAAGGTCGAGACAGGCGGAGAGAGCGGAAAACTTCCCTCGTGTCTCCTGACAGTAAACAGAAAGACAGGCAATGTTTCTGAGGGCTGTCTTAGTGAGGCACTGGTTTTTCGTGTTCACTGACGAGCACGATTGACTAATAGCCGAGCACGCTGCCTCCCGCCTTCGATGATGTCTAACGGCTAGCTCGCACACCCACCGCAGACGGGTTCACCGCCGACATACCTTCGGAGCACACGCACCCACTCAGGCTCACGAAGTCCAAAAGACTGGACTCTAGTGATTCGTGTCTGCATTGAAAACAGAAGGTGTGAAAAATCTGCCTTCCGCTAACCGCCAGCGCAAGAAGTATCCTGTTACTCGACAGACAGCCGCTTGGCTGATTACCTGGAGACGGATTGCTGCTCGGACTCTTACTCACTTTCGACAGCCCCGCTAAGGCGGCAGCACCAAAACGTCTTCTCTCTCCGGCTGCCCCGTTGTCATTTTCAGCCATCACACCATGCTTGAGCGCAGATGTTTCACTGTTCGTTGTCGCCTCACGGATCGCTCTGTTGACAGTACGAGCGCGGGTAAGGCGGGCAGCCAGTCGAGCGACCAAGTGAATGCAGATACACAGCAACGCTTTGAACCTGAGGAATACCGAAAGACTGGTGGAAGAGATCTTACGTCACAAGGCTGCGGTACCGCCAGAAAACCAATTTTGAGACTGGGGACTTTGACGGCTCCTCGTTAAAACCAAAGGACGTTCCGCGTAAAGTCGCGGGCACGCCGCCCGTAGATCTCGATGAACACTCCGGCTGGACAATCGGGAGATCGTCGAGCCCTCCAACCGTTTTTTTCCACTCACTTCTTTAAGCTGAAGCTCTGTCTTCTCCTGGTCACTTCTAAAAGAAAATTTGAAAGCGCTTGTATTTCAGCCGCCATTTCACTGACGTGGTGCACCGCAACGCAGTCCCGCAGGCTGCCGGCCCCTCTGGCGTGAGGTTGGAAGGCTTAAACCTTCCCCGTTCCAACGTGACAAAAAACAATACTTCATGATTGTCGTAGTTGTCGTTTTTTTTACCTCTGTGGTGAAAGGCCACTTTCTTCACCCGCCAATGAATTTTGCCCCAGAATTGTGAGGTGTGCCGCTGGCCGTCTCCCCTTCCTCCCTTGCAGGCCTGGTTTTTGACTGGGGAACAAGAAGGTGAATGACTTCACAGTATTACACGCGCAGTCTCTTCCCTTTTGACGCCGTAGCTTTCTCTACGCGTCCCTTGTCGTTGCTTTTTTCGTCATTGTATTCTTTCCTTCCCGACGCTTCGTCTGCAGTCTGGGTTCACGGGCTTACCTCCCTCGCAGCCAAGCCACAGCCCTTAAGCCCCGTGCTGCCGCCATGACGGCTGGAGCTACGTGCTCTTCGTCTTTCTCATCGCCGGTCCGGCTGTTCGCATCGGGACCGGGCGGCTCGGGAGGAGTCCAAGAGATCTATAGATCTTCACACCGTATGAGCTACGGCTGTCATTTTGCCGCGGCAAGCTCGCACGATAGTTCGGTTTATGTAGTCGAACATGACTTCAAAATCTATCGCCTTTGTAATCCTCTTGCTGGTTCGCCTCACTCTTTGCCTGCTTGTTCTTCTTCTACTTCTCTCGCCTCTTCTTCTGGCTCTTCTCCACGTTGCCCATACTGCTTTTCAGGCGATGCACGAAGGCTGCCACGCCAGTGTCATGATGGAGCCTTGGAGGACACCAGGAGGACAGATACTTCTGGTAGCGGGGGAGAACGAGCAGGACACGAGGGATTGACAGAAGGAGAAGAAGATGAAGAACGGAGTGTCCTCCTTTTAGGCAGTACAAGCAAACAATGGACGAAACAACTTCTCGTAGACGTTATTCCGTACCTCTTTTGTCACCACAGAAAGGAATACACAAAGGTCTTCACAGGAAACAAGCAGGTGACTTTACACTCTTTTCTCTCTACGCAACTAGGCAGCCATAACGCCGGTGTTTGGTCTGTGAGGATTGTCACTTCGTCGTCACACAGAGAGAGACATCAACCAGTCAGCAAGTGTATATCCCGTGAAGCTCAGATCTTTCACGGAGAGCCTCAAAGATTTGTCTGCCCAAGTCTTTACGCTTTAGACTGCAGACCTGGTCGCCTTGTTGTGTTCTTGCATGCATCAGGATTCTAGTCATGCGGCCTGTATATTTGCAAGTAGAGACCGGGAGTGACACTGGAAGTGCGTGCACTTACGTTTATAGATATTCAGATCCGTGCGCTTGGCGGCGACTCTACTCTCTCAGTGCTGTTTGTGAAGTCCTCCCTGGTCGTCAGTTGGAGGTGGGGAGTACTTGGTTTCTCCCTCTTTACAAGGAGAGGATTATTTCCTTCGGCCAGCTTTACAGCACCTCAGTTAACGGCATTGCGAAGTCGGCAGTGACACGGAGACATCATACCTGAGTGTGTCATGTGTCTCGCCTCGAAGCCTGCTTCAAATCGAAAGCTTAGCCGCCATCTTCATCCCTTCTCATTCCCGTGAATTGAGATCTACTTTTCACTCCATTCATCTGACAGGCCTGGCGTGTTGAGGTTTGACTGCCACCCCCCTCTCACACCCCCCTGTCAAGTGAATCCACCGAAGAAGCCATCAGATGTTCTGCATGTATCTAACTCCTAATTAATGCTTATTCTATGAATATGTCTTTGTAGACGTGCATATAGAAAGGTACGCATACATGTATTTAGACATGCTGTCGTGCAGTAAAGGTTTGCCGCCTGTTAGTTCAGGTATGTATGCGGTTTCAACCGTGACACCTTCGTCGCAAGTAACAAGTTCTTGTGTTTCTTCGTCTGGCGAGGCTGTGCAAATACCTACGGATGCGTGTATGGGTAGACAGGAGACGATAGACGGGAACTGAACGTTTCTACGTGGGAAAGTGTTTCCTGTGCTGCTTTTGCTTTATAGTTCGATGTCCCGCGGATGCAGGAGCTCCGAAGATCTTGTTGCCTGATGGCAAATTCTTTTGATGGCATGCTTTACTTTCTTTTTCACCAAACCTTGTTTCGCATTTCCCTTTCGGGTGTCATGACACCCGTCGCTGATCTCGTCCAAGCTGCGGTCACTTTACTGCGTGACACTTTTGTCAATCCTCTCACATCTGTCTTCGCGCCGACGTCAGCATCGCCCCGTCTGAATGGTGGTGATAGCAGGGATAGAAGGAGGAGGACAGCGCAAGCTGTAAGACTAAGGCAGAGGAGACGAGGAGAGAGTAATAGAACTCACAATACCGAGGAGGCGAAGAAGATGAGGATAGTGATGAGAAGGGCACGTCACAATAGGGGGGAGAGACTGGCGGGCTTTAGAGAAGAGACAAATGACAGGTTGGAGCGTGGCTCAAAGGCAACAGCAGGTTTGGGAGGGACTGAAGATGCTTCCCCATCTTCCTCCCCACGGCTTCAAGAGCTGGATTCCGGGGATGATGAAGAAGAGGAGACATTCTGGTCAGATACACGACATTTCCACACAAGGTTAGATGGAGCTGATCCGACTGTCCCCTTAGAAGTGGTGAGCTGCTGTATTGATGGGAGGGGTTGGTGCTTCTTTACTGTCCAAGAAAAAGATCCAAAAGTGAAGCGCAAGGTGTCTGCACAGCGCAGTGATGGAGTGACAGCAAACGATGCAGGGGACTCTCATCCTCAGGGAGGACCTAATGCCGATAAGGACTTTCCGCCAGAAGGTAAACCTGGCGGCTTCCACCTTCTCCACAGTCTTCTTCAGACTGAGCAACTCTCCGGGTGGAGACATGCCTACTTTTCTATGTCTCTGAGGCTTTCGGAATCTCGCCAGTGTTCCGTTTGCATATCTTCTGCTCCTTGTGTGCCATACGTCTAAGATCCGGTCTGTGCCATTGTCCCTTTGTCTCTGTGGTAATTTATTCAAGCGCATTCACCTGTTAAGCTGTTCGTTGATGAGTTGTGCCTTTCCGAGTTCTGCAGTCCGCGTCGAGATCTCTCTTCCTTGAGCTCTGTGCAGCAGTGGTGCAAGCAGGCAGCAGCTGTATGTCAGGTTGT
>NW_027153158.1:35625-56104 GCF_002600585.1 Cystoisospora suis
AGAAAGAAAAGAGGTTTTTTCGTTCTCTCCTTCCTCCTTCATGCCCCGCCTAACCGATTCCTCCGGCGTCGCTTGTCTGTATTCAGGTGTCCTATTATGTTTAGACACCGGAGCTGCAATGCCAGTGATCCGTCCAGTCTTCTTTCCCCTGTCTGTTCATCCGGCACGGGTTCTTCTTCCTTCCGTAGCCGCGCATCCAGTCGGAGGAATCACTTGCGCTGTGGCGCAGACAGCGTCTGCAGTACGGGGCGTGAAGAGAAAGAGAAGACGGAGAGGGCGGGTGGGGATAGTACGGTCAAGGAGAGAAAGACAGGAAAGATCCGGTAGCGACGAGGTTATTCTGGAGACGATAGACGGGAGCAGTCCAGTCGACAGAACAGAAGGAATGGAGCTGGGAGAACAGGAGGAGGATTTCAAGTTTTCTAGTGTCCCTGTGAACGAGGGGAATGTAGAAAACGCGCAAGAAGAAAGCATATCTACTTTGCGAAGGAGAAGAAGGGAAGCACCAGGTAGCGATACGGACCCTTCTACCTCTTCGTCATCTCCACTACCCACGAAACCTGAGGAGAGCACAACAGCACCTGCTGAAGGAATCGAGGGAGGCTCCGTGGTGGCATCGGAGAATTCACTCCTTGCGACTGAAGGAACTGATGATCGTGCGTCGGGTAAAAGGCGACTGCCTGGAGAGTGTCAAGAAAACGACGTAGCCAACCAACAAGGAGAATCCCGTCCTCTGACAGATGGATTTTGCTCATTCTTCTCGTCTTCCTCCATAGTCTCTCCCGGCTCATCCGATGAGCGTGCAGAAAGCGACCACTGCCCGCCCCCGGCTACTGCTACTACTGCTAACCCTTGCGCGATGGTCTTAGAGGAGGAAGAGGCAGAAGAAGAAGGAAGAGACACTGACTCATATGGCGAGGGAAAGGAGGAGGAAGAAGACGATAGGATGACAGAAGAAGAAGAGGAAGAGGAGGAAGAAGAAGAAGAACAGGAAGGAGAGGGAGAGAAAGACAACCCTGAGGGCGTGCGAAGTGACTGGTGGTTCTTCCCGGCAGACGAAGAGGAACCCTGGAATCTGATCCCCTTGATGGAACTTAGTAATCGTGAGTCAGTCTAGACGCAGCCACAGTCTCTTCCGTTATTTGCTACTTATCTGCAGATATCGAACTACTCGAAGAGGTTGGTAAGCATCAAGGTCTCGTCTTTAACCACCTTCCTTATTGGAGAGCCCTCCCACTTTGGCACCGGGTCTCTCTGTGGCCTTTGGTATGACGTTGTGGGTTTCCCTTGCGTCTTGTCTCTCTCGATTCGCATGTTGGTTCACTTCAGCGAAGTCTGGCGATAGAGACAAGTTTTCTTCTGTGTCGTGGTACTTTGCTGGAGAGTTAAGCTTAGGAGAAATAGGAGACTTAAGTGGCTGGTCTCACGGATGTGTTTAGCTCCCTTGCTGAGATCAAGGCGTCCCCCACACCTGTAGACAGCGCTTTCACGAGAGCTGACAGTTTGAATAGGTCGTCGGCTACGTATCTACCCCCTTGGCACGTACACCGCTCTTATGCAGACTCACCTACTATATGCCGGCGAAGATACACATCATCGACGCTCATTGCAGGGGCGGGGAGAGGGGGCGGCCTCTTAGCGGTCACAGAGACACGAGACTACTTTTCCTCTCAGTGTTTTTTGCGGACCGCGTTCGTAGAAGGCTGAATTCGGGTATTTTTTATCTGTCTTCAGATAAAGACCTTCATGAAATTGCCCAGCAGACGACGTTGAACTTTGGAGGAACTTTAGAAGACTCTGTCTGTATTTACGCCTTCGATTGGCATAGCACATGCTGCTGGCTCCTGTGGCAGCCCGGTCGTTCTGTGCGAGAATCGAGACGCAATAGGGGAGAGGCTGCTGTCAGTTTGGAGTGCGCGTATCTTCTTCGCCTTCCCGCGGAATTTCATTGGCGAGGTGCACAACGGTGTTTAGCTGCTTTGAAGGAAAAGAGAAGACGAGACAAGATACGAAGAGGGAGAAAAGAGGGGGAAGGCAATCTGGAAACTGGCTGCGTGCCCTTGAGAGGAAAGAGTGTTGGAGCTGAGGAGTTGCCAATATCAGGCTTCGGGAGCGTGGAGAGGAGCGATCTGTATGACACGCAGGAGGGTGAAGGGTTACACGGAGATAGGAAGAAGATGACAAGGGGGAGGATAAAAGAAAGAGGAGGAGAAGAAGAAGGAAAGAGAGGCCGTGCTATTCGTTATGTTTCTGGCTCTTCTCCTTATGGCAGCGTTGATTCTGATGTTTCCTTAGAGGAGGAAGGGGATCCAGTTATCGTGAAGGCTGCGACAACTCTATTTGGTTCACTAGATTGCAGCAGAGGTGCATGTACACCTGATTTTTCAGGAGCCTTCGGAGATGATCCTCCAAGGTTGTTAGGGATTATTCCTCAAGACGCTAGACATCTTGAGGTCCGAGAAATGCTCCCGACGGGGACGGGACACCTACTCATCATGGCTGAGACTGGCAATATATTGAGAAGAAGTGACCTTTCACACGGTGCGTCCTCTCCTTCCGGCGGGCTTTCGACTTCCAGACGAGGAGACACTTTGTCTATGACGACTTCTCTCTCTCCGCTGCGTTCAGAGGGAGAACCTAGAAGGTCGAGTAGTTCGCATGGTACAGAGATAGTACCTCGGACGACAACTTTTCCTACGGCCTTTTCTCCCCCCCCTCTTCTTCCTCCTGCATCTTCTTCGGTGTTTGCTTCTCTTGGGACAACCTTGGCTTGGGCAGCAGCGTCGACTCCCGCGGGAGGAGCCCTTCAGCGTAGAGGAGAGAGAGAAGAAGGCGAGGACTCTTCGTCTACATTTACTCAGCAGCGTGTGTCTGGTCTTTCGCTTTCTCTCGCAGCTGTGCCCGGGGGTATGACAAATCACGGGGGGAGTGCTGCTCTCGGAACTTCTTTTCTTTTCCGCCCTATCTTTGGTCTTCTAGGTGTGTTGCCGCGTGTGATTTCTCCTGGTTTTCGATCAAACCCTGCAGTGTCTACGCACCAAGGCAGCCGGTCGCTACCGTGCGCCCTGGTAGAACCTGCGGAAGAAGAAGAAGAACAACATGGAGATGCCGCTGTTCTCTTTCTGGTCGATGGGGTCTCCCAATGTGTGGAAGCGAGCCCTCTCGCTGGGCCTCCTGGAGGGGGAAAAAAGACAACCGTCTCGGAAGGAGGTGAGCGGCGACGTCCCTCGGGCGGCTTTGCAGAAAGAGAAGGAAGGGCAGGAATTCCTCCTGTCTCGCACGGACCTTCATACCCGTGTAAGGGTAGAACTGACAGGTCCAGCCCATCTAACTTGAGAGCGGCATCTTCCATCGAAGGATATGGGTTTCATCGGCGTCCTTCTCTGTTGGCCATGGAAGGGCAAGCCGCGCTTGATTCTCCGTCTCTCTGCTGCTTCTGCCGTCTTGAGATTGAAGGCCGTGACAGTGCGAGAGCAGCCAGCAGCCTTGTGAGAGAGAGGTGTGCAGATGGGTTTTTTCTTGGAGCTGCTGCCTCCTCTGTTTGGGGAGGGGGAGGCCGTTTACTCCTTCATGAGACTTTCTTTGATGTCGAGATTCATTGTGGTGATGGAGTTCGACTCCCTTCTCATCGCGCCCTCCTAGCCGCAAGGAGTCCTTTCTTTGAAGCCATGCTCACGGGTGTGTGCGGGTGGAGGGAGCAGGAGACCCCTTCAGGGAAGAAAGCTGGAGTAAGCTCGATCGACGTTGGGCAAGAATAGACTTTGTCAGTCATCTCGGGGTGCGCTCTATCCTTGTACTGTTCTGCCCTCATTCGCAGCTCCTTTCGAAGGTTCGATAGATTTCGAGCAGCTCATACCGACATCTGTGTGTTTTCCTTTGTGTGCGTACATATACGCTGCGCGGGAAAAACTAGACTCCTAAATATGTATATTGACCTGTAGTGCGCTAAGAAGAAACCTTGGAGTGCCCGTGTGGTCGCTGCCCTGTTCACCAGAGGGCTGAAGAAGAGTGTGCAGAGCTTCCACATGTTGAGTCAAGTGCTGTACGTCGTCAGGGGCGTCCTATATATACCCAGCAACACTCCCGTCCGGTTTCATTACGAATCGCCGGCGCTATGCATGAGGAGACACGTAGGGCTGTTCAGAGGTTCATGACGAGGTGGCCATGCAAGCCGCCCTGTCATGCGTCCGTTTGTATATACAACAGCAATCATCTAACAAGGAAAAGTACGTAGCGTCAGCGTCTTGTTTCACAAGCATTTTCAAGGGCATTTCTGTGTTGCTACTGTTACCCTTTCTCCCAGTTGTGTCCGTTCGCCAGTTTGCGCGCCGGTTTCCTTGTGTCTTTTCACTTCACACCTGTCATTCTCATGAGGCCTCGGTAGCCTTCGTTCCCGTGGATGAGACGCTGCCCACGTGGGGGCTACTGAAATCCGCGTGTAAAAACCATCGCTCCCTTATCAGAACTGCAGCAAGCATAAGCAGACCCTGTGAAAGCTGATGCCGTCAGGCCTCCCTTCTCTCGTGTTACTCGGGTTTATATTGCCTTGGTGACGGTCTGGCTTATGGTCCCGGCTGTTTGCGCAGCGATATGGGGTGTCTTTTTTTTTTTTTCTCAGAGATGGATTTTGGATTTGCCGAGCCATCGAAGTCGTGTTGTTGCTCCAATCCTTGGCTATTTTGCCTCGGACAGACTCGTCATTCCTTCACAGTGTTGTTGTTTCCGGTGCTGCCCGTTTTCTCGATCAAAAAGCTCTCCAGCTGACTTGGGTGGGGTGGAGGAGACAGTGATCAAGAAAAGCGTCTCAAAACATGGAGGACAGCTCTACTCAACATCGGGAAAAGCACGGGCAGGAGAGTCGCCAAGACGCTTGCGGGCATCTCGTTGCTTCAGGTGTATGTACACCTGGCTTCTTGAGCTCTTTGCCTGTGCCCAGTTCTGCCTCCTGTCATCGTTACAGAACGAAATTCTCCATATTGCTTGCCGATACATCAACAGACAAACCGCCCTGTTTGCGTAAGTCCACCAACGTTGTGAAGGCCTTTCACGCCGGACCCGTAGCCACGAGTGTTTCATCTGTACGTCTGCTTGGCGGTCCGGGGCAAAAGAACAGTGAGCCGACCTCAGACTGATGACGTACACACGCTGCCGGAGCGGTGGTAGTTCTTCCAGATGCGTTACCAATTGGCCAGAGGCCATATGCATCTTGAACACTCACATTACACCGGTCGTCTGCACGCACGTGTACCGGCATGGCGTGACGGACTGTGTTTCTTCGTTGGACTTTCGCTTCTTGTGGATGGCTGCTGTGCTGACCTGCTGCCCTTTGATGCTCTTTCTACTCCAGAACGCAGGGGCAATTCGGATAGCTCTTCCGCACCTTGTCAGAAGCATGAGTATAGAGAAAAGAGACTTCTCTGGTTTCTAGCTCGTATATTCCCATTCCATACCTTCTGCTGTCATGGCCCCCTCGAAAGGCCTCCTTGTTCTATCATGTTTCTGTGTGTCTGCCATTATCGCCGCTGCAGTTCATTGAGACCATTCCGGCAAGAGACTCTGCGGTGGCAGTAACGATATAATGGAATTCGCTTCATTGCAGATCGGAGAAGA
This sequence comes from Cystoisospora suis, assembly GCF_002600585.1. Taxonomy (NCBI): domain Eukaryota; phylum Apicomplexa; class Conoidasida; order Eucoccidiorida; family Sarcocystidae; genus Cystoisospora; species Cystoisospora suis. The sequence goes on from NW_027153158.1 coordinate 41,236, forward strand.
CTCTGGTTATATGTGACAGAAGTACAACTGAGTATGTACGGGGTGATAGAATTTTTTTTGTTCGCAGGGTTGCACTTTCGTCTGATTCTACCGTTGGCAATTCCAGACGGGCCAGATTACCCTCTAGCACCACTCTGGCTGCTTGATGGTTGACGAGTGTTCCGCCGAAATTATCAGCTGTTGTGCATTTGGTTGATTGATTCTTTGTCTCTGTCTCAGTCTCTGTCATCCACTCTCGGGAAGCCACCCTAGGCTCCTGCGATACGCTGCCCAGATGTTCTTTCTTCACTTCCCTTGCCCTGGCGAGCTTCTTTATCCCCTCCTTCCTCGCAAAGCCCCTGCTTTATTAACAGATCGGTCTGGTGACAATGGAGTGTCAACGATTGTGTCTTTTCCCGTGGCCGCGGAACCAGCTTCGGGCTCTCCTTTCTCTTCTCCTCGCACCGTATCAGAGGCGCTTGCCCGTAATCTGACCAGCAGAGAGCCACGGGCCTACAATGCGCCCCGGCCGGTGATGTCTACGAGATCGAGCGGAGAATCTAGCAGTGATACAGAAGACCATAGTCCTTGGTGGGGTGATGTTCCCCCTGTTGCACTGCTTGCGAGGCCACCTGTGTCTGGCCATATGTTTTTCGCTACAAACGCATGGCTCATGGTGAGATTTGAAAACCTACCAACACAGGTGCTTCCTAAAAGCTCGGATTCGGCTTCAGATGATTCGGGTTACGACGCGTGTTTGTGTGTATTCCCAGGCGTGCATACACTGCATGCCGGAACCTTACAGGGGTGTCAGGTGCTGTATGGAAGATGACGCATGAAGCTCGTCATCGTCCATGCCGTAGAAGAAGGACAGTGAAGACGGTCGGGAAACTAAGGTGTCGGGGCGAGAGGAGAGTAGAGCATGTTTTCGTCTCGTGATGTACAGACGAAACAGTACACGTTTTTCCTGGAAAACACACAGGGTCTATTGTAAGATAGATGGATGGATAAATAGGGTTTGTCTTACCACCAGGAATGCTGAGCACGAGAATGGCCAGCTCGTATGGAGCTCCTAGCTTTCAGAGGCACCGACCCCTGACAAGATGAGTTTTTCTCCTATCTGGGGACGTCTTTGCCAGTCAAGAGGTATCTGTGGATAAAAGGACACAGTTGTCTTTTCTGCTTGCATTCACTCGTTCGCGACAGCTTACCTCCGGGGGAAGGTTCTGCAACACCATCCATTGAGAGGTCGTTTTCTTCTAGAGAGTTGCCGCCTAGTGCCCACGGGGATTCCTAGCGTGGAACGTTGTGGGTCAGTACACTGCAGCGTGGCATGTACGCTGTTTGATCTGTGTGAGACTTGCCATATTACTCTATGCAGACAAGCCCCATCTCCTCTCCGGTCATCGGACAGCTAGTTCAAAAGCTGCTTATCGCCGACAAATCTTCGCTGGGTCGACGAAGACACTTTGGGCCAAAGGCGTGTTGTCCATATCGTGGAGATTGTGTCGATGCTTCTTCAATTGAGAAAGCAGTCTTCTTGTTTCTTCTTAGCTATCGAATTTGCTTGGGGATCCCCGCAGTTTCCGCTGCGGTTCTTTTGTCAGCGCTCCCGGAGCCAAACTGTCTCGCCTCTTCACCTGACGAAGCGGAGGGGATCAGAGACCGGCGGTGTGGTATACAGTCTTCCTCTGGAAAGCAGCGAGTAGGCGGTACTCGCTATGAGGTTTCCGTCTCCCGGACAATCGACTACGGGGAAACCCGGGGATTGATTGACGTATGGGGGAAACTCTTGGGCTTGTCCCGAGGCGTACGCAGAAAGGTGGAGAATGAAGTCGAAGGAACTCTCGCTGCCATTTCTTAGTAATAAGTGGCGACTTTTTCACGGAGTGAACGTTTGTGTCGCTAAGCCTGTCCAGTGCTCTTTCGAGCTACTGTTTTGTCACGTGTCAAATGAGGCGCAGCATCTTTTGCAGCTTTTTCTACCGCTTCAGCACAACCGTGCTAAGTTCTCGAAGAACGTTCAGTTTTCAGGGACAGCTACAGCTGTAAGGGAAGTGGCTCAGAGTATTGTTGTGGCGATGTAATTTAACAGACCGGCTGGAGACAGCCTTTCATACCTCAAAGCCGTGAGCACGTTTCTACGTCGGGAACGGTCACATACGGAATGTGGCCTTGACACGAAGGCTAACAGCAGCCGGCGTTAGCTGGGGACTGTGGGGCAGGAATCGCGAAGAACTGCGAGCGGATTAAAATCCCAGCACTTCATTGTTCAGCAGAAAAAACCGCGATATACCGAGTACGCCGCCTGATACAGATACGCTAGGAGCTGCGGAAGGAGGCGCCACAAGAGCGGGATTCTTGGGTAGACCAAGATGCATCCGATACCTCCCTCTGGCTCGCTGAATCAGAGGCTCCGAGACGGACCACGCGTTCTTATTACCCAAAGGCACACCCGGCAAAATGTCTGTTCTTGATAACTCATCTTCATTTGCGTGCGTGTCTTGCGATTTCGGAAGGTCCCCCATGATTGCAGAGAGCTCACACCTGCAGTAAAGACGGGCACGCCGCAGCTCCGTGGAACCCTTTTTGTTGAACAGACACAGGCGAAGGCAAGGCCGGTGTGGCTGTCATTTGGGCGGGGCCGGCTGTCCTCGTTTATGCCTTCCCCGTCTGGACTCGCAGGAATATTTCTTTTGTCCCCGTGACAAACGCATGTCCCTCGGTCGGTCGGGTGCACACGCAGCGGAAGCGACTAGCAGGATGCTTCCGACGCAGTATTCCGCTCCGACCGCAGCATTCTAAATGTACAAAGAACTCCGCCGGACCCAGTCAGCCATCATTTTGTAAACAGGGAAGATCTCGATCAGAACGCTCTCGTCGGTCAGCGGCTCCGGGCGTGTGACCAAATCGTACAACCTGGAAAATTGCCAAAACGAGACATCCACAACAGCCTCCGAGGCATGTTCGTAGTGCTGGAAAATGAGGAGGAGTCTGAGGTACTGGAATCTACAGGCAAAGCTACCGTGTTACTATGTACTCCTGAGAAGTAAGCACCAGTTCAGCTGGGTGAACGAAGCGATCGCGTTACACCAGGTACATCTGGGGTGGTACTGCGCCGGATCACGGATTTTAAACGTTCAGCGTCCTCCGCCGAGATGAACTGCAGGCGGGAGCACTGCCGCCCGGACGCATAAAATCACTCAGCGAATGTGTGGCCGACGTATGACCCTGTGCAAGTAGCGCCGAGTGCGAACTGTTTGTCGGATCCTGGTTCTACTCAAAAAAGGCTAGCTTGAGTGTGCGTCCAATTCAGACTGGAAGGGACCGTGGCAGGTCATATATCTGCGACTGGGCCCTGGTTTCTGCTGAACGGAATACTGATCTCGCCACTGGGTAAATAAGCGGCGCGCTCCTCCTTTCCTAGCATACGGCGGTTGACAAGCGGCCTAGCCCACTGTCATGCTTGGCCAAGCAGCAGCGGGCGGCCAGACCAACCTCGTTGGGAGAGATGCCTCTGCGAAGTCCTCGGGTTTGTTGTTCCTCACAGCCGGTAGCCGTAGGGCTTCTGTGGGAGACAGCGGTAAAAGCGAACCAGGAGGAAACTACTCTATCCGCGTGTCTGGCCACCTCTGAGAAATTTGTTGGCTACTTTGCCTCTTTCAGGGCTAGCAAGCAAGAATAGTGCTCTGCTGATCGCCCCGGCTCCGTACAGGCTGCAATCCGCCCGTGCCAGGAGGCTGAGAGCAGAAGAGCTTGTCTCGCGGATCTGCTACCGTGTGGGCTAAATTCACACAGCACGCTTCCCGTGCCTTTGAATTGCCTCTCCATGCTCTCTGTACGCCGCGGCAGGGCCGTGTTCGCGGTCCGAATGAAGGTTCCATCAAAATACACGGACGACACCCGTAGTCGGACTTACCTTTCAACGAGTTCCGCTGTATAGACGTGCGACACTGCCGCAACGCGTAATGCCAGGCATTTTTGGCTTTCACTCGAACGCGCAGTGCGTTGACATGCTGCGGCCAATCCGTAGGACACACTTCATGGCCACAGAAGGTGGTGGTCGTGATGTTTGAATACAGGTGTAACGATGCATTATGCGACAAAGATATCCTGGCAATATGGAGTACACCCGCGTTCGTCCTCGCAGGTGCGACTGAGGGGCGGCAAGTCTACATGAGCACTGTTTATTCACCTGTATGTACGTGTCTCTTGCTGTTGTCGAGACTGGGTATGGAGATACACGGGCCGTCAATCTTGCCGGCAGTCCACTTTCTCAGGAAGGCATCCAGTCAACGTGGTAGTGATGTGGGTGTCGGCTGGCCCGGCGCCAGGACGGAACCAGTCCAAATGTCAGTAGGCAGCCCGACTGGGATACTGGAGCGCACAAGTTCACGGCTGGAGAGTGTAATCGTCACATAATCACTACTCCTACAAGGCAAGCGGGGCCGCTGCCACCTGAACCCAATTTACGAGCTTGCGAAAGCGCGCCGGTCGGGAATCTCCGCCTGCTGTGTCCGTATTTCAGACTGACCGGTTGAAACACTCCTCGGGCATTCAAACGCTCCTTTTCCGCCTCCATGCCGCTGAATACTGCTGACCTCAGCTGCGCAATCCGTCTGCAAGGGCCAAGGTGCCAAGCAGTACAGAGCAGCGACGTTCTCACCCAGTGCTACGAGGGCGACGGGGAGGACAGCTTCTTCATGAGAGAGTCTGCATCAGCGATAGGCTGAAGCATCCCCGATGGTAGCTCGTTCTAGATCATTCTCGATCCTGAATCTGTTGTTTTTAGTGGGATGGTGAGAGAGAGTAGTGAGGGAACCGAGGAGCGTCGGCTGGCAATGGGCAGAAGGAAACGCACGGCATTTGACCCGCAAACGTACCGTTTCCTGAATTTTTCGTAGTAAGATTTGACAGGTGGCTTCAAATTCGCCTGGTACAAAAACGCAAATGTTGAGTCTCAGTGATTCTAAAGAGCCCCATCTGCTTGTTGTGATGCCTTCCCCCCCGAGAGTGGGGCTCTCGGTTTCCTGGAAGCAGCGCGGGCGTGCCCAAGCCCTCCGACGGACGTTACGGAAGCGCGGGGCAACGGTTGCCCCCCTGAAAGCTTGTTCGCCATTCGAGCGTATAAATACTACTCAAGGCGCCAGCCGCGACCTCCACCGTCTTCGCCGCAATCGTATACACACCGGCTCCGCCCTGGTTCAGCTCAGTGGTCAACGACGGTTGATTGACATCACGCGAAACAGAATGTTCCCTCACGAGACCAGGCACCAGTTGACACTGGTGGCTTGGGTCACACCTGCTCTTTGCACTTCGTGCTCAAAGTATCAACTGACATGCGGATCTATCTGTGACCGGACTGACGTTGTAACCCTGGGTCTGAACTGGCACTGTTGCTGCGCGACCCGGACACGACTCCAATCCACAAACATCTCACAGGTTCTGCTTCCACGTGTACTCATTTAGGCGCGTGCAGTGGCGGATGAATAAGGCATTTGGAGGCACCTACGATGTATGCCCGCAATTGTGCATCATCCCACTGATCGAGGAGCTCTGCAATGCTCGGTTGTCCGTCCAGTCCATGAGGCTGCTGAAGAGGAGGAGCGCTCGTTGGCCTCTGCATTGGGTGAATCTACGAGCAAAAAAATTTCCTACACAACCCGGAAACTGATGCCTTCCTTCGTGGCCGGCCTACAATGACAACGGAAATGGATGTCCCGTTAGCGGCAATTGCTGTTATCGGACGCTCAGAGGGAGTGTTTAAGCCTGCCACCGAGTGCAGAGAGGGGGTATCGATTCACTACTGCACGGTGACGCTTGATCAAACGTGGCGCTGCTACTGTCCCGGCTCGGCCGCGCCACGTGCCCGTAGCCAGCCGTGGAAGGCGTAAGCCTATAGGTTGGGGCTGCCAAACTCCGTGCCGTTGCCTGTTACCGTGTGGAGCCACATCGGAAAGCGAGCGCATCACAGAAGACATTCTGAGTCAGCAATAAAGGACGAAGTAGTCTGCCTGTACTGTTTTCCGAGATCATGCTCTCTGGCGGCGCCGCTGGGCGTACGTTTCCGCCGAGTTACCAACGGTGTTGCAGGTTATTCTCACGGACGGCTGCGGGCGCTTCAGCTGCGGACCTTCCTTGGAGAGACCCGGAAATGTAAGGCTTCGTACTCCGCCATAAGTTTTGCCTTCTCCAAATCGCTCGCCTCCGCAGACTTCGCCCTGCTGAAGTTGCGTTGCTGTACGGCGATGTCGCTCTCGAAGCAGAAGCCGCGGCGCTTCGCACTGGCGTAAGACATCGGAGTCAGGCGGACTTTTAACTATCGTACAAGTTTCATGAGTCCACCTGAGCCGCTGAATCAGGCTTCTTACGCCGACGTTTTGCAGGGACACACTCAGCGATTTCTCTCCGCATGTGTCCAACGGTACTGGCATCTACTCTCGAAGCTTCCTGTGCTGTACTCCATGCCGCAAGAGACAAAGCTCAGAATAAGGACCGCGCGGCGACAGAGTTGCTGGCCCGTTCCCTCAGCACTCTGTATCGAGCAAGCTGGCGAACATGCTACTTCAGAAGACTGGCACGTTTCAAAGAGCATAGGCGAGACCATACAGACCCGCATGGAAAGCTTGCGTTACTATGCCAGCTGCTAGCACACACGGGCGCGCAGTAGACGTACTCGCCCAGCGGTCTTCTTGGTTGGCAGCTTCCGCTGAAGAGGTTTTTCTTTCTACGGTTTCTGGTCGCTATCGCGTAGCGCTCAAGCCCGGGAGGGCGTACCACGGAACTAAATCCCTGCACTAACCGAGCAATGTATAGCGCCATTTCTGTGAGGTCCGTCAGTAGCTTTCGAGGCCAGAGTGGAGGAAGATGGGTCGCCTTAGAGTGCGCCTACCGTCCTTGGGTTTGGTAGCGTTCCTCGAGCTGCTGCTCTGTCTTTAGAGAAGGAGCTCTCTTTCTACCTTCAGACTTGGCTCCGAGAGCTTCTTCTTCCTCCTCTTCTTCACTCTCTTCTTGTTCCTCCTCTTCGCTTGTTTCGCTGGATTCCTGACTGCTGCAGCTAGAATCGCTTCCGCCAGCTGGGTTGTCACGTTTGCGTGTCCGACCCTTTTTGTTGGCCCCCCGACTGGCTGCACTTTCTGATTCCCCCAAAGTGGCCTCATCTTTACTCTTCCCTCCCTGGCCCCGCAGGGAACCAGCGGTCGCCTTGCCGCCACCAGCACACTCAACAGGGACAGAAAAAGACGCAGCGGTCTGTTCCCTGCCGGCTCTCCTGGTGCGCTGAACGGCCCGGCCTTTTGCGCTGTTTCTCCCGAGAACTCCAGCTTGGACGCTTGCGCGTCCGGAGGCGCCATGATCAGTCGATCCGATGCGCGCACTGCGTGCCTGCTCTTTCTTCGTTGTGGGAGCATCGCACTCGTCGTGATCTGCGGGAGGACCGTCAGTACCTCGGGCTGCGCTCGGGAGTTTAGGCGGCAGGTCTTCGCCACTAGTAGAACCAACTCCTGTGGTCGTAGAGGCAGGGCCTTGCCCCTGAAAGCGGCCAGCGTCTGGTGCCGAGCTACCTGGTGTAGCTTGTGAAACTGCCCTCGCCCTTCCTGCGGCTGCTGTTTGGGCTCGGGTAGATCGCCGCTGCTGGCTGACTTCCTTAGGGCGGGGAGCGGAGTCCACCGCCGCCCAGCTGCCGGCTTCTCTAGCAGCCACGGTCGGCACGCTAGTGACAGGCCGCCGGCGGCCAGAGATTGTGCTAGGTTTGGACGAGTGCGGGATTTGGAACGGACACAGAGAAAGCACCGAGGAGAAAAACCATGTGGGCACCCGGTGGTTCCCCCAACAATGCGAACCGGAGCTAGTCATTGAAGGATGAAGGTGTACGGCACGAAGAAGAGTAACTAAGCTACATAGAGGCTGACAGGCAGCATACGTCCTTTTGTCATACTGGAGAAGAGCCAGGGAGGCACAGCCATCTGTACGTTCCGCGCCCAAGTGTGAGCAGCTTAATCAGTTACACGCTGTTCGCAATGCTGAGTGAGCCTGCCACTCTCAGTTGCTCCTAGTCTTCGAATACTCGCCACTTGAACTAGCAGGCCTGACACGCGATCAGACACTTGTTCGAATCACCACCGAGTTCTCCGTGCGCCCGTAGGCCTGTCCCCGGCTTCGGCATGCAGGCAGTCTACCAAGTTGCACGGCGGAATGTGCTGAGAGCCACGTTTCTAGGGTTTCCGCGAAGACTCGAGAAAAAAGGGTGAACGTCGGTCCCCCAGTTTCGTGCAGTGTGTAGGCAAATGTATGTTTGCTGTACGGGATTTATCGTGTCGAGTGGGAGGCAGTCAGGCACCGTGTATGGGGAGCTCCGCTTCGGTTCTGTATCTTCTGTGTGCAAGCTAGGTTCCCGCTCACTGCTCGGGCATGGGCGGTCTGAATGAGGAGTTGCGTGGTGCCGTGTAAGCCAGGAAGTTTCCCGGTGTGCCGTTGCTTCAGCAGGCCCGTCCTTCGCCCTCTGTACCTGGGGCGGCTTGCGTCTTGTTGCTGCGAAGCCCCTGACGGGCCTTGTTCACGGGCCCTTTCGCCAGAGCCAAGGGGTTGCGGTTGTGGCATCATGCCATTAGCAATGCGATTGTACACGAGGCACTCGTGTCCTCCACCTCTGATTGAACTAGGAGCAAACGAGAGGCGTTTAGCTGTCCAGCCTCATCAGTATTAGCTGGAACGTCTCTGAAGACAGGTCATCGAGGAACCGCGCGGTAGTTGTTTGTGAAGGACCAACGCTGCATGGGAAAAGGCCACGCACTTTTCCCACCATCCCTCGCTGTATCCAGACCGGCTGGCAAATCTCAATAAAAAGCCCTTCCGTTTGCTCCCCGCCGGATGGCGGTCGCTACCTCTCTCTCACGGACAGTAGTGTTTTCCGCACACCCGACTTCCTGGTTTCGACAACGACGTGTAACTAGGCAGTAAGCTGAACCAGCTGGTACGCAAGAGCTGGCGGCTGGGTCTCCACAGGATAAAAAGAGACGGAGCGAAGGGTGCTAACGAACTTCGAAGGCGTGGCCCTGATCACTCGACTGCGTCCGGCGGTTGGGGGTGCGGACTGGCTGGCGGGCTCTGCAGTTCCGCGAAGAGAAGCGCGGAACTACCGTGCCCCCGACAGGCGAGTTGTCACCCTCGCCCTTCCACCAACTCGGACTACATTACAATACACGAAGCTGCAGGAATATGCGATCGGGGCGCTTCACAAAGTGGGTCTAGGGGCCTGTGAATCGACACCTCGCAGTGAGGGGCTGGGCTGGCCTTCCCTACATGCAGTCCCACACCGTCTCTCTCGTGTACGCATACGCCCGTTCTAACGCAGTTCTGTGGTGCCGTAGTGGAGTTAAAGGTATAGGTATGCGGCACTGGGGCGAGACGGACACAATTTTCAAACTAAGATGATTCTTATTCGCAGCCTCGGCGGAGGCGGCAGCATGATGATATTGTTACGGGGCGAGGCCTCCCAAGTCAAGACCATAGTGTAGCGTGAATTTCTGTTGAGTTCCAGGTTGGACCCAGAGCGCCAAATGCTGATGCAGCAGGGGTGACTCTCTTGAAACTCTCGGCTCATGGAAGAGACTACGTTTACTGCCGGAGTGTAAACTGAGTTGCTAGAACCTCTAGCCCCGCGCAGCGTGGGTCTTGTCAGCGCGCAGGCGTAGGCGCGGCATCATGGATCACAGAGCGACAGAGCACTTCTTCGACAAGAGAGAACGCAACCACCTGGTACTCCCGAGAAATCGGCACTACCAGGACAGTACACTGTATTGCGGTTCTGTCGCGGGACCTGCAGTCTGAGCAAGGGTAGCCGGACAAGGTTTGAGTGACACTGAGCTCGCCGTCCCTCCAAAGAAGCCACCGGAGGTTACGGCCTCTCGGAACCCTTCAGTTTTGTTAGGCGGAGCGTGAGCCGGCACCCCACCTAGGTGGTGCGCTCTTCTGAACGTACGCGGAACGCCGACCGCACTCCACGTTTCGACATTCGCTCAGCAATTACAGCTGGTTGCCCACGCTACATGTGAGCAAAGGACCGGCTAGCCTCGCCAGCCTCACTCCAGTTCTCGCAAAGCAACAGGGTTTGCCGAAAGTGTAGACGGGCATCGTTGTCCGACGCTTGGGCCCCGACGTCGACTCACCTCCAAGAAGCCCCCCTTGACCGTCTCCTGGGCCTCCTTCGGCTTTCTTTCCCCCTTCCTGCACTCCGTAGGCACACGGCGATCCAAGGAAGTTGCCGGAGCAGCCGTTCGGATGAGTTGGTTGAGCGAAGCGCTTTGTTGGGGCTATGCACACGGTGGCCCCCAGTGTTCCGCAGCCCAGTGGAGCAGCAGCGTCACGTAGTAGAGAAGGTGTCTATACATGGCCGGAGCGGGCACGCTCTCGAGGCGCCGTTGGCCACAAAGGGCAACAGCGGGGAGCCTTCCTCACATAGAAATGATGGAGGTAGCTGCGACGACACTTTCAAAGCATGGCGACTTGCCGCACCGTTCAGCGATGGCACAGCAACGGCACGCCGCGCCTTCACGGCGCGTGTCAACAACGCCTAGAGGCGTGAGCGTTCACCACCACCGAGAAACTTCGCTTTCTTTCTAAGGTGCCACGAAGAAGACAGAGGTCGCAAACAGAGCCTGGCTACCCGGTTGGGTCAGACCAAAGAAAGACCCACACAGGGAGCCTCGCGCTCCGTAGATGGTACGCCCTGCGAAATATTCTCCAGTATTGGGTGAGGTAGCGGGATGGGGAGGGGCCGGGGACGCTCAAAGGCACTGTGGCGAGTATCAGCAACAGGCAGGATCACATGAACGTGTAGCCACTTCGCGTGACGACTGGCACCAAACCGGCGCCGCCACAACGGCTACAGGGTCTATAGCCATAAAGGCCGGCGAGGTTACAACGAACTTGCAACCGATGAGGCCCACATCCCCACCGCCTGTGCCTCTGCAATCAGCTAATGAAGTGGCCTCACTTTCCGGGCAGCCTAGAGTAGCTATGAGCAGTAGAAGCACGCTCCGCAAGAAAGCAAAGACACTTGCCGTCAGCAACATCCCAAGTTCAGTGTGTAGGGTGCTTTTGACAGAGACCCCGACCGCCAACATGCGGGTGTCAGCAGCAAATGACCTGCGCGTGCTGGCACTGAGCCTACCTGTACGTCTCTGCTATTGGCTAGTCGCAGCCGATAAGACGACACTCGGCCACGAGGAAACGGTTATCGACAGCGGGGCGCTGTCCACTGGAAAGACAAGCAGCCCAAGGCCCGATATAAAACTCGCTTCTACGTTGGATGCCGCCTTCGTTCCGGTGTGTTCCAGGAGGCACTTCGACAACGGACAACCGTAAGTAGCAAGCCTCAGGATTCCCATTTACGACGCAGGCCCGCGATCTTTGTTCAGGTGGTCCGGCGGCAGCTACCTGTAACGCGTTCTGTCGCCCCAGCTCCCCGAGCAGCTTTCCACGCCCCAGGTAGCGATGCCCGCGACATGCGGCCGTCGCGATGCTAAAACCTGGGGACCCGCTGCATTTCTTGTCGCGTACTTCTTTTTGCTATCTCATACTGCTGGGTGTCTCAAAGGTTTTTTTTTGTTCGAGTGTCGCCTAGGCGTCTCCCCGTTGGTGTCTTGCCTGCACGTCGTCAAGCGCAGCTTGCCGCGGCAGACAAAGCTCGTTTCCGTCTGTATCCCCTCGTCGGGGACCGCTTTTCGTTCTTACAAGGAGTGTTCCTGTGATTTTTTCGCCGGCTGCCGCCATGCCTATGTTTGCTGGATGGTGTGAGAGCCCGTGACGTTCTATCGCCCTTGTGGGTTACGCTTCGCTTTTTCCAAGTTAGGCTGGCCGTGATCCTCTGCGACTCGCGCTGTTCCAAGCTGTCCGCACGGGTAAAATGATTGATGAGGAACCTCGTCGTCCTGGTCGGCGTTCCCGGTTGCTCGTGCTGGCTGCGTTGTTTGTTGCGGTTTCCATCCCGTTTATACCTTTGATATTGAACATAACCTCCATCACACGCTTCAACCCAGTTTTCACGGGGCTTTTCCTCATTCTTTGCCCCGTGTTTATTGTCCTGATCATCTTTTCTGTATCCCGGTGCTCCGAGGTCTCCGAGGCCCTGGCTACACGACGACGCCGTCGGAGAAACCGCGGCGAAGAAGTGTATCGACCGTTGGGCGCCGCGCTGCACGAGGAGCGCCATCGTCCGTATCGTGATTAAACGGGAAAGCGCAGGTGGCACTGAAGCGGCGCCAAACTCCACACCGGGGCTCTCAGTGTTTTACGTGGTGCTACCCTTGTGAAGCAGCTACAATCGTTCAGCCGGTGGCACGTGCGTTTAACTCAAGTCGTCTGTGCGCTCGGGGCCACTGAGCAGCTCGAGCACATGGTGTGCCGCCCCCGTTCTTCACCCCTAAACTTCTTGCTTCCTCGGCACTTGCAGGTGTTGTTTTCCTCGCGAGCGAGGTCTTCGTCTCTTGCGCATTCTCCGATCTGCGCTGTCCCCGGCTCAGCTACCTCTGCAAGGAGAATGAACTGAGAACTCAATGGCCACAGAACAGAAGATTCCGCTGCGCGCGCTTCTGTTGGTTGGTCACACTCCTAGCTTCTGACTCGTCTATTGTTCATCACCTTGGATCACGTCTCCCAAGCATGGCCAGCGATGCTGATATCCAAGCGGCATTTCAGGAATGCTCTTCCGGAGGGAAAATTCCTGCGAACAAGGTGGGCACGGCGGCCCGTCTCGCTGGCGCATCTCCCTCAAACGCTGAAGCGGCTCAGTTTGCCAGTCAAGTTGGTGGAGGCGCCGACCTGACGAGTTTCAAAGCCTTCTGCTCGAAAACACTACATCCCGAGGACGATATTAGGGACCTGACAGAGCTGTTCAAAGGTACGTTTCCATGAGACAGACCATGGCAAGGCAGTGAGCTTACCTGTGTGTTGTTGATGTTTTCTGAGCGTCAAATCAGTCCATTCCAGACCGGTGCGTGTCGGGGGAAACCATTTGAGTCTTTACTGGTGAAGACTTTCCGCGCTGGCACCGGAGCGCCCCATAATGTAGAATGACTTGTTTCAGTTGTCCCTCTAGAAGCTCGCGCGGTCCGGTTGTGGAGGGCGGGCTGTAGTCACACGTCGAGCATCGGAGTGCTGCTGTGGTTCACGTGTGGCTGCAGGAGCGGATTTGCAGGGTACGGGGAAAATTCCCAAAGCAGCCATGAAGAAGATGTTGCAGGCCTACGGCGAGCCTCTTAGCGACGCGGAATTCGATTCTGTTGCTAAAGATTTTGCCTGTGATGGTGGAGAGAACATAGACTACGTTGCCATGTTAGCTCGTCTTTTTCAGAAGTAAAGCGACGTTTTTGTAAAGGAGGTCGAGCTACTCCGCTGAAGAAAGAAACAGCTGCGTGGAGGAGTTTGCATGCCTGCTAACACTTTTCTCGTGTCGGTATTGACTGTCACGGACGAATCAGGATCCGAGCATGTCGGCGCAGCGTAGGCGGTGTTGCTCTTAAACTGAGATAACTCTTCCCTCGGAGAGATATGACTACTGAGCACTCTTTGTTGTCATAGGGCTGGCCTCCTGCCATTCTCTTCAGCACTCGTGAAGAGACACGGAGCCACGACAGGCCGCCGAGCCAACGACTGCAGAGGGTTTGACTGAAAAAAACGCACGAGGGACTGCTCTCCTTGACCGCGTCAGAAGCTGGTTAGCACTACCTGTCAAGACTTCCGCGTTCCGTCTAGGCTGTTTTATGGAGTCCGATCCATAGACCAGTCGTCCGGCTCGAGGCCAAGCGGATGAGTAGTTTTTGATAACAAGGGTTTGAATCTCTTCTCAGAGAGCTGCTGTCGCCTGTCCTACTCGTCCGGCCTCTGGCTTTTTGAGTCCTGCGAAGTGGGCTATATCTGACGAAAAAGTTTCGGTGTGCGTACGAGGGCTCACCGCGGTTTCTTTTTATAGTATTCGCTTCGCAAAACTTCGATGAAGTTCGGGTGTCACAGGGTAGAGGCGTCGCCTTAACACACTCGCCTGGCCCGGGGGGACAGGTCAGGCCTTCGCAACCCCGCCGAGCCAGCGACCGGTCGTGCAGCTTGACGGTACGTATGCGATAAAAGCCGGGCGGTTCTTGTCCTAACTTTACAGAGTCGCCGACGCTTTCAGTTTCGGGGTCCCGCGTGGCGAATGCCCAGAAGGGATCCCGGTGGCNNGGGGGGGGGGGCTGAGAGCCGGCAGGCTAGAAGACCAAGTGGCTGTTAGCCCCGACACAGGTAAAGAAAAGGGCACAGAGTTTCGATTTTGCTTCAGGAGGGAAGTGCATTGCGGTTGTGGCCCCGCTGTCCACAGTTGGGAGGTCTCGGTTAGGGGAAGCGCTGCCAATCCAGCCACCAGGGTCACAATACCGAGCGTCGCCCAGGGGGAGATGTCTGTTCTGCGAAAACCAATGGGAGCACAATACGTGTGTATATTCGCTTGCTCTTCTCTTGACCAGCGGGGTACAAGCAGGGTAGCGACACTCCGCGAGAGCTCAGCAACGTCCACTCGACTTCGAGGACAGTAGTCCTATATGGGGCTCTACAAGAGTTCGGTGTCGTTCCGTCTTCACAAAGGCATACTTCTGATAATTCACCTTCTCGCGCGCCACAGTGTGCTCGAGATGTGGCAGAGGTGCCAACGATTCGCAAATATGTTTGTATTAGGGGAGTGGCAGCAGAGCCGTTCCACCGGGGTTGCTCAGGCACCTTCGTTTCTGCATCCCTTCAGTGCAGAATAACTATCAGGCAGACAGAGTTCGTGTAAACCACTTCCCCGAGAACTTTTTGAGCTCCCCTGCATGCTCCCGAAGATTGATAGCTCTCAGGTTTGATATGCCCGCCAAAGCCT
>NW_027153159.1:0-237 GCF_002600585.1 Cystoisospora suis
ACAGGGGGAATCCGCCACCCTTGAGTCCCGGTAGAGGAATAATTAACCAACGGAGGCCTGAAGACAGGTACCAGAGATCGGGATACTCAATTCAAGGAGGATACAGAGGATATGGTCATCAGTATAGGAACCCTATTAATCGAGCAGCAGACTTTTACCCAAAAAGGGTATACCAAGAAACGTGGGGAGTGAAGAGAGAAGGAAACGGGAGACCGGGATTTAGGGAAACGGATAAGG
>NW_027153159.1:536-884 GCF_002600585.1 Cystoisospora suis
CGAAGACTGTAGGACTGAAGGGAAATGATGGAACAAGTAGAATAAAAAGAGGAAAAACTGGGAGTTGTGCTACCTTACAGGAAGTGAAGCATGGGAATCGAAGTCCCGACAAGTGGGGGATTCGGAAGAATGCTAATGGCGCAGGCGGGGAACCTAGGAGGACTAGACGACCAATTATCGGGGTGAGGAGCGAACTAGAATGCCTCGAGCAACTGAAGAGAACTATAAAACCTAAAGACAAGATCTCCCATAAGACTTGGAAGGCTGATGTAGGAGGACCGAACCCTAAGGTTCCTTGGTTAGGGGAACAAGTGAGAGAGTGTAACAATCAGGCGAGCGTGGGCAGGA
>NW_027153160.1:0-19859 GCF_002600585.1 Cystoisospora suis
GGAGGACCCCCCTATCTACAAGCCTATAGAGATCTCACGCATCACTAGGCAGAAGAAGATCTTAAAGACTACCCATGTCTTGCTGCTGTAGAAAGATATATACATATACATACACAAAGATGAAGAGAATGAAGAGAAGAGAAAGCAAAGGTGCAAAGCAGATTGCTACATACATATTTTATATATCGTAGATTTGAAGCTGCGGAAATACTTGGGAGAAATCTACTCGACCACATACATACACCGGCTCATAGCGATACCACCCCCTGCATGCAGTCCTTATATAAGGCATATCTAAAGATACGTATTCATATATATATATATATATATGAGAGTAGCTGTACCATAGAATAGAGAGAATGATGTATATATATATATATAAGTGTATAGCCTTAGAAGTGAGACGACCTCGGATCGATAGAGAGTAGCCAAGGAGGTAGCCTAGAGGCTTATCCCTTCCCGTGCATCCCCGCGGCCAGATTCTGTTCTCTGGAAGAAGAGGCAAAGAAGACAGAAGAAGAGAAGAAGATAGAGAAGGAATGGAAGAAGAGTAGGGAGTGGAGGAAGAAGAAAAGCTAGAGAAGAAGAAGAAGGAAAGAGAAAGAAGAAGAGTCGTATGGGAAGGAGATAGAGGGAGAAGAGAGAGAGACTTACGTTGCCGTGTATCTTGTATCGATGTACGTAGTATACTCCTTATAGATTCGATTGATCTTGCAAGCCTCGAGGGTATATTGCTGCTCCAAAGTCTCTCTCTCCTCTTTCTCCAGATTCTACAGCAAAGTCAAACATGCATAAATGTCCCGAGAGAGGGGAAGAAAGAAAAGAAAAGCACGCACAAGAAGAAGAGGAAAGAAAGAAAAAAGTGAGAAGAGAGAATCGAACTCACAAGTCGTCTATGTATGAGAAGAGAGCAGAGAGAGATATAGAAGAAGAGAGACAAAGAACCTTCATAGGAAGAAATAGACTACAGAGGGACTGTAAAGATAGAAGGATTTAACCTTCTTCTTCTTCTGTTGGATAGCTTGTCAATTACTCGGCTTTACAAGACTTCTCAAGATCTCTCTACATCTATCTCCATATGCAAGGAGACATGCTTGGCTTCCTGACTCTATCTCCCGCATGCATATATATATATATAAGTATATAGATATACAGGTGTATATATGTCCAGATAAGAGGTACACTTTTGCTAGATAAGAAAGAAAGAGAAAACGAAGAAGGTAATTGTTCAATCTTCTTTACAGACCTTTCCTTGAAGCCTCTCTCCAAACTGCGCTGAATCTTTCGGGGTATCAATAGGCATATCTATGTAGTGTGTAGATACACATAGATATATATAGATATACAATGATAAAGGTATGAAGATAGAGAAATGTATATAGACATATCTCCATGATCAGGTGTATGTGTGTATGTGGAAACTGACGTGGCTATCTCATAAGGAGGAGGAGAAGGAGGAGACACTTCACACCTATGTAGAGAATGTGTGAAGGCGAAGATAGCTAGTGATATACAACATTCAGATATCTCTGCATGCACCTCTCTATACACGTGTGTCTCTGTTCGTGTCTCTATACATCATGCCTGTTCACTACATAGGTATGAAGTGTCTCCTCCTTCTCCTCCTCCTTATGAGATAGCCACGTCAGTTTCCACATACACACATACACCTGATCATGGAGATATGTCTATATACATTTCTCTATCTTCATACCTTTATCATTGTATATCTATATATATCTATGTGTATCTACACACTACATAGACATGTAGAGGTGTATATATACAAACACACAAAAAGGTGTAGTATCAGTGATGTATATCTATCTATCTATCATACATGAATATGTATTCATATATACATCTATATATATAGGTATGTATATGTATAGGCAAGCAATAGCTATACATGTAGAGGTATGAATAAGAGATGACCTCTACGATCAAAAGAAGAAGAACAAGAAGAAGAGCGTGTGGACCGTCTCTCTTTGTCTTACCTCAAGCGATTCTTCTAGACACTGGAAGTCTTCTTCTAGAAGTTGGTGGAGCTGTTTAGTGAGCTGGCGTGTCTCCTTCGCCACATAGCTAGCCAAGCTACTTCGATGATCTTCTATTGTCTTGACAAGTCCCTTGAAGAGACGAGAGAGACAAAGCAACTATCCAAACAACTCCATAAGAGAGACAGCAATGAACGAATGCATGCATGCATGCAAGCATATTATATGACGACCCCTACTACTCCTGCTCCTACTCCTTCTACTACTCGTATCATGATATAGACTTCCTTCTCCCTTCTTCCTCTCAACAGACGTGACTTGGCAATTGATCAGAAAGAGGACGCCTTATCCACAGAGAGAAAAGAAGAGAAAGAAAAGAACAAAGAAGAGGGTAAAGATATGCCTCCTGTCAAGGATGAGTTAGCTAGCTAGCTAGCTAGTTGGTTTGGCAGAGAGTCTAGAAGTACTACGTAGCTCGATGGTCGCTAGAATTTTGGATCATAGCAACACTCATGAGAGACATTCACGCATGCATTCTTTTAGTGATCTATTAGATAATTACCCATCTACTTTTTAGTCTATCTACCTGTAGTCTATCTACCCTTCTTTTGTCTATCCGTAGGTAGACTGCTTGAAAGATACGAAAGAGAAGAAGAGGGTGTACCGATTTACCTCTGCGTGCATGCACATGCCCCGGCCCGTCTCGTAGGGCCGAGAGAACATGGAAACAGAGAAAGAAAGAGAAGAAAAGAGAGAAAGAGAAAGAAAGGAAGAGAAAGAGAAGGAAAGAGAGAGGTTGATACGCTTCTTGTTGTGTTCTCTTTCCTTTATTTCTTGTCGTGTGTATGCTTTTACCTGTACGATAGAAGAGACTTCTTCCTGGAACTTTTGACACTCTTTCTGTAGGTGACCTCTCCTTTCATACGTCGCAAAGAGAAGAAGAGGAGAGAGACTCGTATATAAGCCGACCACGGAAAGATAAGCTGCCCCTGCATGAGACAAACAGAACGAAACGGAGAGAATCGACAGAGAAAGAAGGAAGAAGAAGAATGAAAGAGGAAAGAGGACAAAGGAAGAAAAAGAAAGAAAGAGGAAAGATCGAAACGAAAAGAACAACGATAGACAGACTAAAGAGAGATAGGTCAAAGACAGAGAGAGGGAGGTAAGGTGATAGAAGGATAGAGTGGGAGAGAGAAAGGACAAGAGAAGGTGTTGCAACTTCTGTCTCTTCTTCTTCTTCTCTTTCTTTTCTCTTGTTTCTGCTTACCTGTAGAATTTCTTCTCAACTCATCATGGGCTGCTAAGGCCTTTCCTAGGATGTCTCCCTACGTAGAAAAGAAGAAGAAGAAGAAAGAGAAAGACGAAAGAGTGGAAGAAGAAAAGAAAAAGAAGCAAATACAAGGCGAGTTTGACTCTTCATAAGCTTTCCACACAGACAGTGAGCGTTTTTCCTTGATCATGTAGCTGTAGATCTATCAATCTATCTATCTCTCTATCTATCTATATATATATCGAGCTCTAGATTCATCTTTCTTTACGTTCGTAGGTATTGACACGTATACGTAGATACAAGAAGTCTATATATCTTATACTTAGATCTTTGCATGTATATGTAGATACACTAGGTATACATCAGGCACCTTGGATAGAGGGAGAGAGACAGACAGATAGAAAGAAAGAGAGGAAGAGAGAGGTCAATCTGTCTATCTCTCTCTCTTTCTTTGCCTGTCTATCTAGATGAAAGGAGAGAGTTGAAGAGAGAAAGAATAGGACTGAGCGCTGTCCTTGTTAACACTTGGAAGAAAGGAGAACGAGAAGACCACATACACGTCATATAGATCTGAAACAGGGACAAGGCAAGATCTCTCTCTTTCTTTCTCTTCTTCTCGCGATGGAGAAAAGAGAAGAGAAGAAGACAAACATGACGGCTCTTTTCGACAGATCAAACAAGACAGGCGAAAGAGGGGAAAGAAGAAAGACCCAAAAGAAGAGAAGAAGAAGAAGACGAAGAAAAAGGACAAGATGAGAGAAGAGAACAGGGTGCAGTCATAGAAGCAGTCTTACTAGTATGAGTCGAGTGCATGCATGCATAAATCTACTGCAGGGAAATTTTCTTCAAGGCTGTGTACGGGATTACAGAGACGATCATAAGCACGCTCTTTGCATATGAGAAAGAAACAAAATGAAAGAAAAGAAGAGAAAAGAAGACAGAGAAAGAGAAAAGAAACGATCGACGGGGTTCATGTGCATATCGGTCCATGAAACGTTTTCTCCCTCTATTGAATGGAGACACACTTTGCTTCTTCTTCTTCTCTCTTCTGTCTCCTCAGTTTCTGCTTAGAGCCTACATCTTCGTGACTATTAGGAATGTGCATGCAACTACACACACACATTCTATCCTCGTCGATAAGCTCTCTTCTTCTTCTTCTATAGGAATTGCCCGTCTTACAGATCTCAAAAGAAAAAGAGGAAGAAGTCGTTACTAGCCTCCAATCTACATCTATATACTCTCTACATATGAACTTCCTTCTTCTCCTCCTCCTACTCTCTATGAAACATATCTCTATGTAAATTCCAATCCACAATGGTACAGATATATATATATATATATATAGATATAGATATAAGTATACTGTAGAGCCAGCAGTATTTATATATTTATATATATATATATGAGTTCGAATAGATGGAGATGTCTGTGAGTGCGTAGGAGATGTTTGGAGAGACCTAGCAGAGAGAGAAAGAGAGACAGAAGGAAGGAATGAAAGAAAGAAAGGCTGATAAGACGTACGGTGTGAAGAAAGAGAGAAGACCTCTTTTGTAGACTCTCGAACTGCCTTGAGAAGAAAGCCTCGTGGCGTCGATACACCTGAAGATCCAGCTGCACTTGACTTGCCTATCCAAGCAGAGAGAAAGAAAGGAAGAAAGAAAGACAAGAGAAAGACCAAGAAGAAATAAAACTCCATGTATATCTCCATACATATGTGTAGGATATTCGCATATATCTCTTTATCCACATCCACTTCCTCTCGTACATCTCCATACACATCCATGCACTTCTAGACCCTCCCTGCTGATCTAGATCCCCCATATAGGTCTACATCTATAAAGACCTAAACACCTGTACATACACGTGTCTATATAGGAAGAAAGAAGTGCCTGAGCTGTATCGGACTGTATGATGTAAGAGACGACAAGAGAGAGAGCAAACAAGAGGAGGAGAGAAAATGAAAAGGAGAGAAGAGAAGGCGTAGAGAAAAACGTGTGATGGAAAGCAGAAGAAGGTACACGTTATCTGTGTGTGCATGCATCTGAAGTGAGACGAACTCATGAGGTGTATGTACACTCCCCCCTCTCTTCTCCCCCCTGTCCCTGTAGGAAGCACTACTACTACTACTATTGAGAGACATAAGTCTTCCCCACACTTTTGCCTCATGAGAGACTTACTAGATCGCCTATCGAGTCCGCACTTAAAGACTTCAGAATTCGCCCATATACCGCCTGCGAACACAGAGAGAAGAAATTGCATAGCTAGATAAGCACCTCGGACGGAGAAGAAAGAAGGGGAGATAAAGAAGAAGAAGAAGAAAAGAGAGAAAGAGACAGAAGAAGATAAAGAAATAAGGCTAGGAAGGTTAAGACCATTTAACCCGGAATGAGTAAGATTAGTAACGCACAGAAGAGTCAAGGGAATTTATCGCTCGATCTGCTTCTGAACGAGCTGTCCTTAGTCTGTCTCTAGAGGTGGATGGATCATCGATAGATCAAAGATAGATGATAGATAGATTGGAAATAGATCATAGATAGATAGATAGACAAATTGGATATAGATCGATCAACTAGACAGATAGAGAGACAAAAGATAGATCGGTCAATAGATGGACGGATAGATAGATAGATAGATGAAAGATGTATCAAGATAGGTGGAATACAGATAGATAGGCTATTCTAAAGTTTCTTGATCCGAGTTGTCTAGAGTGTCGAGGCCTTCTGTAGAGCCCTTCCAGAAAAGAAGAAGAGTAGAAAAGAAGAGAAAGCAAAGGAAGGGGGGGAAGAAGAGCAAAGCGAGGAGTCGACAGCAGTGAGAAGAAGAAGAAAGAGTAGAAGGAAGGAAAGATCAAAAGGAAGAAGATCCTTGATATATAGATACATCTCTATCTTTAGACATCTTAGTCTCGATATATGCATGTGGCTAGATGTATCCTTCTTTAGAGAAGATTGACCTACCTCTTCGTTCTTTAGTTGAGAAATTTCTTCTTCTTTAAATCGATTGATAAGAGAGCGCTTTGTCTCCTCGGACTTCTCTGTCTGTAGACGGATTGCTAAATCTTGTATCGCCTCTAGAGCAACCGCATGCAATTCACACATATATATATATATATATAAAGAGACAGAGAGGGAGATGCACCCTAGTCTCTCATTCATTCAAGAGATACATGCACAGATAGATCTGTCGTTCGTCTATCTATCTATTTATCTTCAATAGATATAGATATCATTGATCTTCAGTCTTTCTCTCTTTGTCTCTTGTCTCACTTGTAGGAAAAGATGGAAGGAGACAGAGACCCCACGCAAGACTCTGCTACCTGCATCCATTGTGAGAGTGACGAGGTGTATATACACCTGAGAAAGCATCCACCCCGCATCCCACCCTATTCCCCCTGTATACATATCCGCATGCATTCATTCCTTCCTACGTCTCCTTCCATTCATTCACTTTACTTCTCGCTTCTTTTCTATCTCTTCATACCTTTAAGATTGGGCGCTATCATAGCAGAAGGGAGGGAATTGACGGAGACGTCAGGAAGTTCTGCTTCTTCCTTATCCATCGAAACTTCAAAGCGAACTCGACTGCTTCCGCTATGACCATTCTGACCTTTCTTGGCTTTCCGAGACTTCTGACGGTTTCAAGGGGAGCACATTCAAAACAGATAAAGAAAAAGAGAAAAGAAGAAGAAGAAGACGAAAGGAGAGAGAAGAAGAAGACAGGAGAGAGAGGCCTCGAGAATAGAAGACTAACCCTCTACGACCTATCGAGAGCTTTCACTGCGAGTCGATCCATACGGAGATATAGATTAAAGATGATAGATTAAAGATAGATAGATAGATTAAAGATAGATTGGAGATAGATAGATAGATAGCTAGAGAGTTAGATGATATGTACTAAACAGAGAAGAGGATGATATATATAGCAAGAGAAAGGAAGAAGTAGAAGAAGGAATGTGTGGGGAAGACAGAATTTCTTCACTGAGAGAAAGGGTCAGTAGGAGAAGAAACAAAAAAGGGGAAAAGCAAAAGAGAGAGAAAGACAGAAAGTCTTATCAGAGACACCGTATGCAGAGGTATATGGACTTTTCCTAGATATCTAGACAAATCGAATGAATGAGAAAAGCGACCCAAAGTATAAAAGCTACATATACATGCATATATATATATATATGTATATATACATGTATAGGATATAGATAGATGTGTATGTGTGTGTGTCTCTTGTATGGAGTGCATGCATACCTCTTGGGCTGAGGTGTCAAAATGGGAATTGGTCTCCGCGAGACAAGCGTCTCTGACTAAATTATTCAAGCGATCTCTCCGTAGAAGTAGAAGAGCTGCCGACGTCCCAAGCTTTCTATACGTTGAATGATGTGCACTAGCCAACTCCTCCTACACAAAGACACATGCAGAAGAGATAAAGACATTTCTCTCTATCTGTCGGAAGACCTACAAGAGCATGTATAGAGAGAGACAGAGAGAGAAAGAAGGCAAGAGAGAGAGAGAGAGACACTATAAAGATAAGACGAGAAAGAAGAAGAAGGCATCTGAATCTAAAGTCAGCTGACAGTGTTGTGTCTTTTCCCTATGCTCTTGTCTATCTGTAGAAATCTCCTTTAAAGCCTTTCGGCTCTCTAGGTGGATCGTCATAGATGTCCTTGCTTATAGACGGAGAAACAGGGATGTGATGAATAAAGCAACTTACAGACAGATCTCTCGTCTCTGTCTCTAGCTAGAGCTACGATCCACTTCAAATGAAAGAGTGTATGAAGAAGAAGAAGAGGGAGAAGATCGAAGATGCTTTTCATCGTATCTCTCTCTCTCTTTCTGTCTTAGAGAAATACTTGGAATCTATCGATCCTTCGCTTTCTCTCTGTCGGTCTCGTGTCTATTTCTCTACACCTTCTCGTAATCCTCGTGCTTTCCTTGATGGCCCTCTAGCTCTTTCTCCATGCGATTGAAAGGTCTCTCTCTATAGCTCAGTTCTTTCGCAGACACATACGCTTACGTCGACCTATCTATCTCTCTATCTCTCTAGGTATTTATATCTATATCTCCATAGATATCTAGATCTTTCTCTCTCTCTACATATATATATATACATGTTTGCATGCGTGTATGTCTACGGGGTGGGGGTAGATGACGTAGTAAAGAAGGCCGTGCGTAAGTTCATGAGTTTCTTCACACGTGAAAGCACTGGAGGAAAAGAGAAAATAGGTCTAAATAGGACTAGATAGATTGGAGATAGATAGATGGAAGATAGATAAATGAATAAGTCCATATAGAGGTAGGTAGATAGATAAATAGATACAGGAGAGCTATCTTGTTGGATATGAGTTGAAGCAACGGAAAAGATCCAGAGTAGGAAAGCTGAGTAGTATGACTTGCAAAGAGAAGGTGCTTCTCTCTTTTCCATTCTCTCTATACACCTAAGACTACAGAAGTGACGAGAGACCATAGTTTCTTCTTCTTTTTCTTCTGGTCTATCGTTTCTTTCAGGAATGTCTACGACTTCAATCAGGAGAGGAAGGAGAGAAACTACTCTACCCAAAGTCTGCGAAGAATGACATCATGTATCTTCTGTTGAAGGAGCAGGAGTATGACACATCAAACTTCTCCTACTTCTCCTACTCCTACTTCTCCCACTCCCTTCTCCTACTTCTCCTACTAGTACTATGACGACTACGACGACGGCTATTACTATAAGATTCATCCGTAGTATTATGATGATAAGGACTCTCCCTAGTCCTATTCTTATTCTTTTGAAATCTCTCCTCGCAGTAGAATCTCCTCTGCATCCACTGCAGCTAGCAGGGTGAGGACTTACGACGATCAAACTTCTATCAACAAGCCTAATAGTCCTACTACTACTGATACGAGACAAGCTTTACTTACCAAGACTACTCATCATTATACTACTCGTAGTGTCACTATTACTGATGCTTGGATGACTTTCTCCTATTGCTCCTAGAAGCACCTCTGTCCCAACAAGATAACCCATTCTACTACTACTACTAGGACTGCCGTTATGTCTACTTTTCTTCCCCTTCTTGACTTTATGAGGCTTCTGCTTCTTTAGGACTCGCCTCTACTCGGGGTGCAGCAGCACTGCTCTTGCTCCTACCACGACGACTCTTCCTACGACAACTATTACTATTACTATTACTGCTGCTCCTCCTCCTTGTAATAGTAGTTGTCCTAGGAGTAGTCATACTTCCTCCTCCGTTGTTGGTAGAGTAGCAGGGGTTTCCTCCTCGCGTGGAATTTTTCTCTTCTTCTTTTTCTTCTTCTTCTAGCACTGGGAAGCATCCTACCCATTAGAGCAGCAATTCTAAGAGTAGTTAGAGTTGTCGTAGTATAGCATAGCAAGAATAGGAGTAGGAATTTTCGGAAGAATACTGCAAGTGATAGTAGTAGGAGTAGTCATCATAGAGGTGGGAGGGCTAGCAGTTACGGGGAAGTGCGTGTGGATAGAAAGATAGACGTTCGAAGCTTACGGTCTGGTCTCGTATTCTCCTTAGGAATCCTCCGAGTGTGTAGCTTAAAGAAATTTGACGATTCTTCACAAGATCATGACGCCTGCTTCTCTGCTTAGAAATATCTGATAGGCTAATGGAACAGAAAGAGAAAGAAAAGGGACAGAAGAAAACCCAAAGAAAAGAACACATCGGTGTCTATACATCGTGGTATCTCTTACATAGTTATGTATAAATATCCATAGTCATATAGAGTCATACAGATATATATATATATATCTCTATACATATACATGCATTCATATTCACGTGCATGCATGCATGCGTATTCAAGCACAGACAGAAAAGCCTGTTGACACTAGGCCAAAAAGGAGGTTTCGGCGAAGTGTATATACACCAAACTGCCGTACAGGCTGTCCCGACTCCTCGTCGCTATCCCCATCGACTTTGAGAAATAAGAGAGAAAGAACTCTTTTCATGTATATTTCATAGGTCTTACACCGAGACCCGCACAAAATAAATAAATAAAGAAGAAAGAAAGAAAGAAAAGGAACGCAAAGTCACGAAGAGATCTCTTAAAGAGAAGAAGAATAAGAAGGAATGCATGAGAAACGCGCGAAGAGAAGTTAGGAGTGTTAGGAACGCCATCTTTCTACCTACCCAACTAACGACTTTGGAAAGAGAAAAGAAAATCTTCACATCTAGAGAGTCTACACGCGCAACTACCAGCCATACAGTGCGTACTAGATTCCTACGTATGTGCATCTAACTATACACACATTCAGACAGACAGAGAGAAAGAAAGAAAGAAAGAAAGAAAGAAAAAGAGAGAAAGAAAGAAAGAGAGAAGGATGTATTTACCCGTTGGATATACAGTTAAGGAGTTGCAGGAGTTCGGCATAGATCGCATGAAACACACGAGGGTCGAAATCTTGAGGGACAACTTCCTTCTCTTCTTCTCTCAAACTTTCTGCTTTCTTTGCCCAAGCGAGACAGTTAAACAGTGTCTTAAACATACTAAGGACAAAGAAAGAAAGAAAGAAAGAGAGAAGAAATTCATTGGGATATGTTGATAGATCTCTTGCGCCAAAGTAGAAGGGGCTTAGGCCTCTCCTGAGACGACTGGCTCGAGGAGTGGAAAGGAAACGAAAAGAAATACATACACATGCATACAAAGAAACATGCATGCACATATACACATATATATATATGTGACATAGAGGAGAGAAGGTTTCTTTCCCTGTAGATTTTCTTCATATAATTCTTCTTGCTGCTGCAGGTATTGCTAGTATTATGAGAGATATGCACCCCCCCCCCTGTCTAGCTAGCTAGAAGGTGTGGTCCATGGTTAGTGTGTCTCACGACATACATAGCACAGTCAGGCAGACAGACAGCTTCTCATACATACATACATGGACTGTCTTCTTCACATCTTTCGTCTATCCGCGAGAAGATAATATCTATACAGACAAAGAGACTCTTCAGGTATATAGGCCTTTTAACTGAGGACTGTCTAGTAGGTATGTATTTTCAATCTGTTTGTAGCCGATATTAAGCTATCTCTTCTCAGTCTCCCTAGCATGCAGCCTGCTTGGTGTCTGTACATACACCGCAAGAAGCAGAGACCTTGCTTCATTTCCCCTTCTTTCCTGTCTCACCTCGTTTCCGGATCATGCTTCTTTCCTTGCAACTTAAGCTTGTCTGCTTCGGGATATACCCAGAAAGCCTTTCGAAAAGATCTCAAAAGGACAGATGTCAAGAAGAAAATAAAGAGGAAGAGAAGAAGAGTTAAAGTAAACACTGCCAGCCAGTGAGGTCGGTATGTGAGTGTGTCTCGGACAGAAATATCGAGAAGATCGAAAAGTTTCTTCGAGGGAGGCTGGGGAAAGTCTGTGAACGAGGGACAAGTTTCGTTCCTAGATGCATCGACCACCTTCAGAATCATATGAGACCAGGGTGTCTCGACAGATCCAAATGTATATACACCTGGAGTATCGAAGGTATAAGAAAAGAGCAGCCAAGAGTAACCTGAAAGAATATCCACGCGAAGACGTCTACAGGAAAGAAAGAAACAAAAGGAGAAAAAGAGAAAAGAATGTAAAGGGAATAATGTACAAAGAAGAAGAAGAGGGAAAAAGAATTCTAGCTATCTTCGATCTATCTCGAGAATACCTGCCTTTGTCGGCTCTTCTAGTTATCTTTCACCTATGTCGTGTTGAAGCTTCTTTAGATCTATCTCTTTACATATATATATATATGTATATATATGTGTGTATGTATACATGTACGTCTTTATGTGCTATGCATCTGTAGACACCTCAAGATGATCTCTCACCTCTACTGCCGGTCTTTTCGAAAGAAACACCTCTCTCTCTCCTTACTACCTCTCTACAGAAATATACACATTGATACACATATATCTATATTTATATCTATATATGTATCTATATGTATCTATACAGACAGGTAGATATATATATATATGTAAACACACAGATATGTACAGAACGGCACATACCTGTTCATCTCTCTCTCTTTCTATGCAAATATATATATATATATATATGTGTGTCTCTTTATATGTATATATATATATATATTTGTCTTTCTCTCTCTCTCTGTCTCAAGATCTGTATATGTCTGTTTTATTCTTTGTGAATATATAGATGCTTACTTATCTTTAGGAGTGAAGTAAACGCAGAGTGTTGAAAATGCAGACACATACTTTCTATATCTAGTTCTATCTCTCGCTCTCTCTCGTCTTTCTTATCTTCTTCTCTCTCTTTCTCTTTTTCTTCTCCTTCTCTTTTCTCTCCATCTCCCGCAGATCTCCTCTCAATGAGAAAGAGACACATAGACTTTCTTTCTTATCTCTTCTTTCTCTTTTTCCTTCTCACTCTTTCTTCTTACGCAAATGTCCCGTAGTCGAAGCTGCTTCTTGAGTTGATAGCTACATTCTTGAGATAAGAAGGAAAGACAGGCGAAGAAGAGAAACTCTCATCCCCCCCAGAAGAAGAAGAAGACGAAGGAGAAGAAGAGCCCTCCTGACTTAGGATCCACATAACGGTACTCCCCGATCTTAGACATCTCACAGGATCGGATACAGAGACGTCTACACCTCGAAGCACATCTCCTTCTGCTGGCGCAACTGCGGCGTTTCTTCTTTGAGACATGTCGCTCTCTTGGTCTTCTCTCTCTTTCGCTTCTCTAGAGATGTAGAAATACAGACAAGGAAAAGGATGAAAAGGATCGACAAGAGATGTATATATATATATATCTCTTTTTAGAAAAGGCAGAAGAAAGCATGAATGAGGTGTAGATACACCGGAAGAGAGAAGGATGAGGAGAAAAGAGAGGAAACTTCTGACGTTCTTCTATTCATGAAAGAAGAACCTCGAAGACGAGAGATTAGATAATAGTCAGTCTCTTCACTTGTTGACAATAATATATCTATGCACATACATATATATATATATATGCATAACCGTGTATATATAGATATATATACACGTAATTATCTATCTCTATCTCTCTCTACGTAGGTAGATGAATAGATAGATAGGTATGTCTGTCTAGATATGTGTACAGTCAATGAGGGAAAGGAGGGAGGCATTTTATACCGCATGCATGTGGAACTGTCGAGGGAGGAAAACGAGAAATTCCTAAACACCCACTAGACGTAGATAGAGATATCTATGTAGAGAGAGAAAGAAAGAAAGAGAGAGAGACAGAGACAGAGAGAGAGTGTGTGTAGTTGGTCTTGCACGGCTTCTCTTTCTCGACTTTCTCTTCACTCCTTACCTCATAGAGAAAGAGGAGAGGGAGAGACCATGCCTGGCCTTCTCTATCAGGCAGAGATATATTCAGGCACAAGCAATGCATACCTATATAGACTTACACCTAACATACACCTATACACAGACACATCGATTTCTGCATATATATATATATATTTATATGTATAGATGCATGCAGATAGAGGGGGGTGTCTAGGGGTGTGGTGTGAAAGGAGGTGAGGAGGCTTCTGTAAGATGTTGACTGAATTACAAGGAATAAAGATGAGAAAGAAGAAAGAGTGAGAAAGAAGGAAAGAAAGAAAAGAGGGAGAGAGGGAGCATGATGAGCGGGAGAGATAAACATAGAGAGAGAGGAGAAAGAGAGAAGAAGAAAAGCAGCCTGAGGCGAATGCCGTGTCGGTCGGTCTAGTGTGTTGCATGCAGTCAACGACTTACTGTGTATGAGAATGAGAGAGGCGAGATAAAGAAGAAGAAGAAGAGACGAAGGGAGAAGACTTGGACTTGCTAAGGGCTTCCGTTAAAGTCTTTTCGAGCCATGAGGGTGGAGCAAAATACCCCACCGTTCCACCTACGAAAGACAGAAAGAGAGAAGATAAAGAAAAAATGAAAGAAAGAAAGAGGAAAGAGAGACAGAGATAGAAGAGAGAAACGATGGATCGATATACATATGGCAATACTACGGATCCATACATATACATACGTCCACCTCTGTACACATACACCTACATCTACGTATGTACAGATATCTATACATAGGACTGAACTGTCTTAAGAAATCTTGTGTTTGATCCTTTCTTTGTATCTTGCTTTTCTTCTTCTTCTTACTTTTAGAGATCTTGAAGAAAGCGACTTCACAGCCAAGAAGAGGGTCTTCTGCGTCTGTACAGGTGGGTACACTCCCCGCTAGGAGACCGCGACTTCGAGCTGTAAGTTTCTCTAAGCTAAAAGAAGAAGTAGGTGTAACGGGATCTCCTGCGGCTGTAAAGACAAGTTTGTCTCCTCTTATCCACGCTTTTGGCTTCGATTCCCGGCAGTTCTGATCGCATATCTGAGACGAATGACGAGAAGAAGAAAAAGAAGACGGGGGATAATAAGGGAGAACATCCAAGAGGTTCTACTTAGATAGAGAGACAGAGAGATGTAGAAAGAGAGACGAAGAGACAAGGGAAGAGAGAGCGAAATACACATAGAGAGAGATATAGATTAATGATAGATAGATAAAGATAGATTAAAGATAGATAAATAGATTGAAGATAGATAGATAAATAGATTGAAGATAGTCCTCCACTTGTAAGGATGGGTGAAGGTCGTATGACGTTTTGGGGGGAGACATGTTAGGTGACGTGTGTCTCTAAAGGAAAAAGAAGGCATGCAACTACAGAGAGAGAGGAAGAGCAAAGACAGAGATAGACAGATAAGATAAGAAAGAAAGAAAGAAAGCGTAGCCTTTTGCCTACCGATTGATTAAGAGGCTGAATCTTCCCGCACTCGCACTTCTGCTGGTCTGGGAGATACGTAGAAGAAGACTTAGGACACTGCAGTCTACAAAGCTCCTCGGAAGAGAGACAACCTTCTCCGCTAGGATGAAGTAGCATATTCTTTCCTTCGCATGGATAAATCTGTCGCAGAAGAAGAAGAAAAAGAACTAATGAACGAAACAGATCCAAAAGAGAGAGGAATCTACTGCGGAGCAAAAGAAGAGAAAAAGGAAGATATGCTTTCTTCAAATCCATGCGGAGGAGAAGGCGAGAGTTGGGAATGAAGAGGTTCAAGGAGAGAGGAGAAGGTGAGAAAGGCTTGATACAAGAAGATCTAGATCATTCTCTTAGGTAGTCGCTGAGACATAAGACTGGATTGGGAGATATGCATAAAGAGTAGATAGATAGATTGAAGATAGATTAAAGATAGATTGAAGATAGATAGATAGATAAAATAGACAATGAGGAAAGGGTTGGGTAGTATAAAGATCGAGCGGTTAGGTTTGTTTAGGATCGATTTGATCTAAGAAAGGCTTTAGGTGTCGATGATAAAGAGAAGAAAGGGGGCGAGTAGAGAGAAGGGAATTTCTCAGGCCTCACTACTAGGACAGAAAGCTCGTTTACTCTAACGTGACTACTACTAGGACTACTACTAGTGCTTAACAGATCGGAATGAGAAGGAGGAGAGAGCGGCATAGACATGTATGGCTCTCTTTAGCGTCGACAAAGAGGAAGAGGAGGAACAAGAAGAAAAGAGAAAAAGAAGGTCACACGAAGAAGAAAGAAAAGTAACTGTATGAAAGAGAAAACAAATATCTATATATATATATAAATATATATATGAATATATTTGGTCTAGTACAGTATGGGGGTTGTCTCTGTCTACATATCTTCCCTTTTTCTACACGCATGTCTACATGCACGTACAAGCCGCATGTAGAAGGGAAGACGGGGTGTAAATCTAGAGAGAGAAGTAGGACAAGAAGTGAATGGAATTCTCTGCATAACTTGAGACAGGAGGAAGAAGAAGCACATTCCGCTGCTTCATGTGTGAGACAGTTGTGTGGTGTATAGACACATCTCTAGACATATGCGATAGATAGCTAGCTAGTTTCCAGAAATAGACATTCCGCTAGTCGAGGAGGGGGAGCTTGGCTTGTCCACCGCCGTCTAGACTCGTGTAGACAAGGAAGAAGAAAAAGAAGAAGCAAGCTATCTAGCAAAGAATAATTTCAAAGCTCCAAGGTAAAGACCTCTAAGAAGAAAGAAGACGTGCTACTAGAGAATAACGAAGAAGAAGAAGAAAAGGAGAATAAGAAGAAGAAGAAGGAGAATAAGAAGAAGAAGAAGGAGAATGAGAAGGAGAATAAGAAGGAGAAGAAGGAGAATAAGAAGGAGAATAAGAAGAAGAAGAAGGAGAGAGAGGAGAATAAGAAGGAGAAGAAGAAGAAGGAGAATAAGAAGGAGAATAAGAAGGAGAAGGAGAATAAGAAGAAGAAGAAGGAGAAGGAGAAGGAGAATAAGAAGGAGAAGGAGAATAAGAAGAAGAAGAAGGAGAGAGAGAATAAGAAGAAGAAGAAGAAGAAGAAGGAGAGAGAGAGAGAATAAGAAGGAGAATAAGAAGAAGAAGGAGAGAGAGAGAGAATAAGAAGGAGAAGGAGAATAAAAAGGAGAAGAAGGAGAAGGAGAATAAGAAGAAGAATAAGGAGAAGGAGAAGGAGATATGTTTGACTGTTAAGAGAAGCAAGCATAGACTAGAATTGATTCGAAAGAGAGCAAGAAGAGACTTGGAAGAGAAAAGAAGAGTGGCTAGCCAACAGTCC
Source organism: Cystoisospora suis (assembly GCF_002600585.1). Taxonomy (NCBI): domain Eukaryota; phylum Apicomplexa; class Conoidasida; order Eucoccidiorida; family Sarcocystidae; genus Cystoisospora; species Cystoisospora suis. The sequence goes on from NW_027153160.1 coordinate 16,841, forward strand.
TACCTCACCAGAGACAAAGAAACCCTCACGAAGCTACAGAGACAACGACCGTCGCCGTCTAACATGTTTCTCTCTACAGACATGTTCATATACATCTAGACATCTATGCATGTGTCTATACGTATATACATAGATAGGTATGAGTGTATATATAGACTCTATGTGTATATGTACGTGTGTGGTGGACCTGCTGTTGGCAATTTCCTGCGCCGTCTTGATCGGAGAGGTCGACTCCATTCTCCATATAAAGAAACTGGCGTCTACAGACACAACTCCCTGTGCTCTTCTGAAAGAACCTACATACACATACATACACGACATATCTCTAACTCCCCATGAGGAGAAAGCGGTCCTCTCCTTTCTCCCGATCGATCTCTACTCTTCAATTGCTTACACAGCAGTACATACACCATGGAGAATCACTAGCAAAACACATCTGCACGCCTCTTCATTCACATATCTATCTATACATACATATCTATCTATCTATCTATATATATTTATATAGACATCTACCATATCTATCTATCTATATATATTTACAGATAGATATATGGGAATAGACTTATGAGAGATTAACAGAGTTGTACGCCGTGGGTATGGATAGGTATGTAGGCATGTACGTGTGTATGTATGAATATGTGTGTGTGTATGTATGGTGCAGGCTAGTTAGACTAAAGTGGACGGAGAAGATAGACTGTCCTCTCACTATAGAAGATTTCTATTACAGTCTATATACATCTGTCGGTTCTAGTCCTCTGTCTCTCTATTCCTATAGACGTCGGGAACCGTATATAAGCCGATCGACAGGAAGGGTAGATAGAGGGTGAGAGGATGAAGTCTTTCTGTGTGTCTCAAAGGACTTGCAGAACCTCTTGAATGAAAGAAAATAGGATATTCTTCCTCTCTTCTTCTTCTTCCTTTATCTTAATTCGAAGGAGAGAAAGAGAGAGCGCTCATAAGAAATCTCGCGGTTCGATTCTCCTCATAGCAGCAGCAGGGTAACGAGGTATCTCTACTCCACCCTAAGACACATCACACTTTATGTATCTATCCATCCATCTAACTATTTATTTATGTCTATATCTATAGACATACACATTGATATATATATATAGACATATTAGATCTATGTAGGAGTGTGAATGACAGGTTCTGTACGAGGTGTCTATATTAAGGAGGCGTCAAGTATAGCAGACGACCTAAGTAGAACCTTGTCTCCATATGTCTATCCACTATCTTCTTCTTCAGCTGCATATACTGAGTCTGTCTCTGATTTATCACCTTCCCCTGCCAACACATATGCATTTAATCTATCTTTAATCTATCTTTAATCTATCTATGTCTCTATCTATATAGAATGTATATATGTATATAGAGATATGTGTATGTTACCTGTTAGCTCCTACGCATTCGCATATCCCTCCGCCGGAGGAGGTCCGAGAGTTTGCGCCGCACATACGACACCCGGCCTGTCCTGTACTGACGCCATATGAACCCTCCTATACACATACATATATATACAAACGCATATACATACCTACATATCCATACATATATGTGTATGTATATAGACAGAGAGAGAGGCAGGAGAGTAATGATACCAAAAGACGATTCTCCCTATATAAAGATTTACATACATACACAGAGATGTATACAGATATATATATATATATATACACCTTCATAGGTATGTGCAGGTGAGAGATTCTGGAAGCGTGGGAGAAGGAGAAAGAGAGAGAAAACGAGAGGAAGAGAAGTCCTGTGTGGCTCTAGAGAGACAAGAAAGAGAAGGAGGTAAGAAAAAGAAAGAAAGGAGCTATGGATAAGAAAGAGAGAGATAAGGAAGGAGGTCAACATCTCATGAAAGAGCTCTACAGAAGCGAAAGAGAAGATGAAAGAAAGAAAGAAAGACGGAAGTTGTCGTTCTCTTCGCATGCTGTATAGGGAAGGGTGTAGAACGGTGTAAGAAGCGTCTGCTATTTGTCTTTCGGAGCTCGCAGTGAAAAGAGAAGACGTCGTTTATAGACAATGCAGAAGAAAGAATAGATTCTATCGAAACCTCTCAAAAGAGAGAGAAGATACGAAGGAGAAAAGAACGGCAACCTTCGAATAAAGGCGACTCTCTCTCTCTCTGTAGATGTGGATATATAAATAGGTATGGATAGATAGAGGAAGGGGATAAATATGAAGAAGATTAGAAATACGAAGATGCTGAAGAGAAAGAGTGAGTAAGTCCATATGAGTGCAATGCATGCAATCCTATTTAGACGTAGAGTGTACGTACACCTCTAAAGATAACTCTTCTATCTTTCTTTCTTGCTTTCTTTCTTCTTGATCTACCAATCATAGGCATTTTAGCACAATTTAGTCGCGCCATATACATAAAGAAGAGGCCTGACGTATGAAGTTAGTTACGCCCGCATCGACTGGTATCCCGGACCAATTTGAGACTCTCTAATCTATCCATCTATATACATATATGTATGAGAATTGTATTTGCATCTTCTTCTTTTTCTTCGTCATCCGAAATTTGAGACAGGACTCAACAGACAAAGAAACGACGTCCACTTCTTCTTCTTCTCCTATTCCTCTTCTTCTTCTATTTCTCTTCTTCTTGTCCTCCTTCTTTGTCTTACGCCGCAGGTTCTGCAGTCGCTAAGGTGCTTCTTTCCCTTGTACGGATTGAAAGTGCCTGCAGGGCAAGGCAGAGGCTCGTAACTCCCCGAGGGACAAAAATGACCCGCGGGGCAGAGCTCTCCTTTATCCTTAGATGCATGCACTGGCGATCTACACACGAAATTCAAATAAAGAAATAAAGAAAAAGAGGAAAAGGAGGATGAGGAAGAGGAAGAGGAGGAGGAGCATCAAACCAAAGAAGGGAAAGGAAAGACAAAATACACATAGCTTCTCAAACTACCTATCTATCTTTAGTCTATCTATCTAACTATGTGCCTCTCTATCTGTAGCCTATCTATCTTTAATCTATCTATCTAACTATGTGCCTCTCTATCTGTAG